>NW_009223653.1:0-32452 GCF_000690835.1 Fulmarus glacialis | reverse complement strand
CAGCAGCAGCAGCACCCAGCCACCGCGCAGGCGTTAATTAAACCATGATTTCAATGGAAATTATTAATTTCCGCCCCCCCCCGCCGTGTTTCCACCAGCATCCCAGCTCTTTTCTCTTCCTTACAAAGTTGCAGGCTGCCCTCCTGTCCCCCTACCCCTACATCATGGCAGACTTGTGCCGTTGTCCGCCCGCTGTTTATGTTCACCAATTTGCTGTATATTCTAGTTTTTATGTTGAAGTCCGCTTAGGGAAACGTTAGCAGTGTTTGCTCTTGCTGGAAAGTTGCAGTTTTGTTACCAGACATGCATCTTGCTCAACCTGGCCTCCCCCTGGCTTAAGTAACAGCCCCAATTTTGGGGAAATTCATATGGAGATGGCAGGTGGGTGTCAGCGCCCTGTTGCCTCCCGCTCTGCCTCCAGCCTCCCGGGAGAGGGAGACCTTCTTCCCTCCATGTGTAACCATGAAGATTGGGGTATGATTTGGGCAGCTTTTACAAATCATTTTGGCAAAAGACATTTTGCCTGCAAATCAATTACACTACCTGCATTGCAAATATGGCTCTTTCTTCCCAGTTCCTCCAAGCAGCGCTTCCATTCCCCCTTGGCTTCTCTGCATTTTAAGGCTCAGACCAACTCCTCCCTAATCTCCGATAAAGCTGTATTTAGTCTGTTTTCAGAAAAAGACAACCTAACACTCAAAAGACAAGCCACGCTAGTTAGGTGTGTAGAAATCAGCTGATTTTAAAATCTGCATTTAAACGCTGCTGCTGTTCATATTTTTCTTTCCTCCTCTTCTGCTTGAGCTGAACACCATCCACTTCCCCTCCTGCTCCGCCTGAGGCAGGAGGTCCCTGCCTGCCCGCACCCTCTGCACAGGGATGCCGGGAGCCCTTCCCAGATAGTCCGGGAAAGAACAAATCCCTGTGCTTGTGAGGGGCTCTGTAAGGCTTTGCCACTGTCCCATCTCACGCCCTTCTGGGCCTGTACAGAAAGGAGCTCTTGGGGAGCTCTTCCCTCCCCAAGGACATGGGGAGACAAAGCTTGCTGGCCCGGGCTGGTGTTTCTTCTCTAATTTTGAATTAGATTTTAATAGCGGTACCACTTTCGGTTCGGGTACAAACATGTCAATCTCTAATGGAACTAGGAGCTCCCTGCCTGCCTATCTCCACCCTCCCTCCCACGCTCCCAAAACAGACCCTGTGTTACTGTAAATCTCATTTTTCTACATATGTAATTAAGCAATAATGGAGAGGGGGAAAAAAAATCAGTGCCTTGCTCAGAAATTTTCCTGGCACTATCTAGAACTTTAAAGATCTCCTTACAACACGTCTGTAAGATGTTTTATTACTCCTATTTCTTTCTTCCTATAAAACTGAGTAAACTTAAAACGACCAGACAACCTTTCCTCCCAGGTGCAGGGTCACAGCATGACGACCTGGAGAGTTTTGTTTTGGTCCAGCCCAGACCCATTTTATGGGCCCTAAGGATACCTGCTTTTACTGCCTCGCTTGTACGATGTACAGTCCCGCATGCACAAGGGCGCAGGGTGCAGCGGCAGGCAGTCTGCCACGGCAGGAGACAATTAAAGTCTCTTCAGCCTGAAACCCCTGTCTGCAGCTGAACAAGGGGGTGGCCAAGGGGACAGGGCTGTTTTCTTCTGTTTTGCTACAGAGGGATGAGGGTTTGGATTAGTGGAGTTTTTCTAATAAATGGGAATTAAGTGTGTTTCAGCAGCTGGTTTCTATGTTTTGCCAAAAATTAAAAATTGGACCAAATCCAAATAAACATACCTGAGGTTGAACTTGGGCACATCCTTAGCATCAGTGCAGAGAGTGGAGAGGGCAGATGGAAACCCCTGGGAGCAGAGGGATGGAGAAGCAGCTACAGCTCCAGCCCTGACCTCGGCTGGAAGATGGGACAGTTTCCCTCTGCAGAAATGCTAAATTTGGTGTAATGTTGAAGAATTTCCTCTGCAGCAAACCCTGGCATGACACCTTCTGGGTAAATGTTCACACAAACTGGTGGCAAACGCAAAACTAAAGCAGGAGACCAGTTACAGCAAGAGATATTGGGGGGGAACAAATTATTTCCAAAGATGTCTGAAATCGATTAGTCTTTGCCCTCGTGTCGCTGCTCTGAAGAGATGCTCACAAACAAAGCACGACAGCCTGAGGGCGGAGGGAGAGACTGACAGCAGATATCCTGGGCTTACGAGGTCAAAAAGGACTTCCTAGCAATTTGGGGAGACTTGGGCTCATCTCACAGCAGCTGCCTATGTGAGCGCTCCCCCTCCGTTTCGGAGCAGAGCCCCCCCAGAGCCGGGCTCCGCTTACTCATCCACAGACAGCAGACGCTTCCTGGAGGGCAGGTTTTTTAATTTGTTGGCAAGCAGCAACAAAATTGATTAAAATTGCAAAATACCTTTTCAAATGACTCATTTCCCTATCGCAGTCCTCCATGTAAATAAGTGACTGCTATTGTATTCCCAGCGCTCCACTCCAGAGCTGTTGAAAGAAGAGGGGCAAGGGGGGAAAAGGGGACAGGAGCCAGGCAGAATCCGAAACTCTTCCTCTCTCCCCAAAAGGGCCCATTTTCCAATCTTTGCAAAGCTTTCTGTGACAGTTCCCATAGATATTTTAAGTCATGATTTTTAAATCAAAAGAACTAACGCCCTTCACTTATTGAAGTCCAAGGTTGGATAAACAATATTTAAAATATAAGGTCACCAAAAAAAAGTGACTAGTGTTGGCAACTTGAGTGTTTTTGTTTTCCTGAAAAAAAAAAAAAAAAAAAAGGAAAAAAAACCCTGGGCTCCTCTAAGAATGGAAAGCATTTCTATTTATTCTCAGTGGACCACTTTGGTATTTGGAAAGAATTTTGTTCGAAGCCTTTTACGCAAGGCATTTTATTGCAGCCAAAGGTAGGAGCTACAACTCTATAACCCCAACAGGGTTTTTCCTTCATTGAGTCTTTGAAAGTCAATTAAAGGCTTTAGAAATTGCTTCCACATTAAAGAAAAAAATCCATTCCTAGCCCCGCTGCATCAAAACAGCATCACGTAAGAGAGCATCTAAAGAGGAAAATCTGTACTTCTTTAAAGCGTCTGTGATTCTCACTTCCACGGCATACCCGCATTTCTCAAAACTATTCCATTGTCATTTTCCGTTTGCTCATAAGATGCATCAGCAATGAAATCTAATCCATAACCATGGTTAAAATGGAGCTTCTGAATTTATGAATAAGATTATAAGCAGCAATTGTCCGCAAAACCGAAGGGCTGGCCCCTGTGGCCCAGGACGTGATACCGTTACTTTCCTCAGTGCAATCTGTCTTAGGAGAGAGATATCCCAGTCCTCCAAAAATAGACCCACGCATTTATGTTCCTAATAATATTCTTAACTTTTTCCAAGGGATCAACCCATACTAATACAGATTATTATAGCATCATAGAATCATAGAATGGTTTGGGTTGAAAGGGACCTTAACCCCCCCTGCCATGGGCAGGGACACCTTCCGCTAGACCAGGTTGCTCAAAGCCCCATCCAACCTGGTCTTGAACACTTCCAGGGATGGGGCATCCACAACTTCTCTGGGCAGCCTGTTCCACTGCCTCACCACCCTGCTGGTGAAGAACTTGGGAAAAGGTTTGAATTCAGCAAAATTCTTGGCTCTGGACCCCAACCAGATGCAATCACAAACTGCAAGCCTGGGGACAGATCAATAGTTCCCTCCACGGTGAGTGCAGAATTACCCTTATCCCCCCGCGCTCTCCTCACCGCTGAGCGTGACTGGGTTGATACAACACATTCCTCAGTGTTTAGCCACAAGACCTCCAGTATTCAGGGATTTACCACTAATATTTTCATGCTTGAGGTTTTAATTAAAGGGAACCCAACTCTGCCCGGCAGCTCCCGGGGTGCCGAGCAGCAGGAGGGATGCGGGCAGCACCCCACCAACGCAGCACCCGTGCCTGCTCCGAATAGGGCATGTGGGTCAAGTGTGGTCAATCTGCGTCCCTTGACATCCCTATGGCTATTTTAGGGAGACCTTTAATTTCCACACCTCTCTTACAGCTGTGTGGGATGCTCTGCTGCAGGCAGAGCCACCAGCCCCACTCGTCCCTGCGCTTGGCGGTGGGGTGACACCACGCGGAGCCAAGGGATATCGGTGCTGGTCCTGCTGGGAACCACCCGGGATGCTGGCAGAGCCTCAGGGCTCTGCTTTCCACCGAGTAATGTTTTACAAGGGGGTCAAGGAGAAGTCAAAACAGAAAGTTATGAAATGTCAAACTTGCTTTTTGCTAAGCCCCAGTATTAATAGCGCGGAGGCCAGGCAGGCAGAGGGATTCATGCGACATGAAATAATTCTCTCCAGAGCCAGCAAACCTCTTAGATGGCTCCAGCCCTGCGTCCGTGCCGTAAACCAGCCAGGTGCATGAAGTATCGCTGCTGGATGTGCTGCTTTCCTGGAGATCATAAAATAAACCAAGCAGTGACATCACTTCTTCTGTTTTTCCCCTGTTGCAGGAGTTTAATCAGCAGCCCAAACCAAAACATTTGTGTTGGTAAAAAGATGGCTACAATTAATCTAAATCTAATAACTCGAATGTTTTCACTGGGGAATTAAAACAAATTATTCCTTTGCTATTGCATCTTCTTCTCATTTACATTTTAATCCCAGTAGGATCTTGTTCTGTTATATTTGGAAAATGACTGTATAGAAAGGGAAAAACAACATGTTTGAAGTACTAAAAGATGCATCGAGAATTCAGCTATTAACTTTAATGGCAGATGTCTGGCAATGCCAAGTCCTGAATGATTGAAAGTTAGCACAAATACTGTGGGTTTTTTTTCAAACATCGCTGAATGCAGAGCCTGGTGGCATTTCAGATTATGCACACAAACACGGGCAAACAAACAGCTGGGGCAGAAGGTTGTGTTGAAGGTGTAATTACACATTAGCCAGAGCAGAGCAAGTCACTCTTTCATTTGTACCGAAAGGAAAGGGGACTCTTTCCTGCAGGACACAGCGTGCAGAGAGAAACGTCTGTGTTCCCACCCTGCGATTCTCCACTCCCAGACTCCAGCCCTGTTTTCCTTGCTGTGAGGTTTTACTACGGGATAACGAGTTCATACCTTTTTGCTCAAGGTAAACACATAGTGAAGAAAGGCACTTTTGTGTTGTCAATGTAAAATTAGTACCGTATCCCATCTTATTCCAATTTGCCTTACCTACTTTGTCTACCTGTTCTTATTTTGAAGCAAAAGCACACAAAATAATAAAGCACTTACATTTCTGCCCTGTTAAGGATGGGAAGTCCTTGTAAACATGAACCGTGTCACACAGGTACCACCCTGTGGATCCCCAATGCCTATCATGGACTACCCAATCCCACCAGAGACACCTGGTTACACCAGCAGCAGAGACAGCAGCTTCCTCCACCCCAGAGCATCTTCTGCCACTTTCAGCCAACTTAGAGTCACTGCAAAATCCCAGTTTTACTTAAACTAATTATTTTCACGTGATCCTGTGCATCCCTTCACTTACAAAGATGTGAAATGATGGTAATGTACTAGAAAGGCAGCAACAAAGGATTTATCCGTGGAGTTGTTTCCAAGTGCACTGTTTGCCCCTGCCTTGAGTTACCCCAACACATATTCCACATGATGCCCGCTAAGTATCTTAGACCTGTTTGCTTATGATGCTACTTTACTACATTTTTCATCCTGAATTTAGCTGATCTCCACAAGATCACAGCTTGCAAACATGGAGAGAATTTCTGGGTGGTGAATGTACCATCCATGTACTGCAGCCCAAGCATGTGGGCTTGGACTCACCTCCACTGAGCCCACGGGTCTCCTGAGGCTTCTGATGGAAATATTTGTGTGAGAGTTTCCTTTCCATTTCAGTGAAAAGGAGCCAGGTTAGCAAAGATCTGCGGTTTAGAACTGTCAAAACTAATCCAACGAATTGTGACTGCAGGGTCCAAACACATCCAGCCCCTCCACAGGCACCTTCTCCAAGGCATGGCTCTATGCAGTTGTGGCATAGCTGGGTCCTGAAGACCACCGCTGTCTCCAGCCCATCTCCAAAGCTGACCTGCCACAAATAAACTCTCAAGTAGTTGTCAACAGAAAGAGGATCACCTGCCTCAGGGCTGTCTGAATAACCCTTCAACAAGGTGGAGAGCTTTAAATCTCATTAAACCCTCCTGATGCTTGGGAGAGGAGAGATTTTACAGGGATGCCATGACGAGGGAGTCCCACTCCAGAACAACAGAAAGCTGGCACTGCACGGTGTGGGCTGAGGCTGAATTGAGGGTCAGCAGCTCCTTGGCTTGGGGACAGGGGAACGTCACGCTGGTTTGCAAGTAGTCTCTGGGACACCGTTGTTTGCAGATCATAGTACTCTCAGCCATTACAAATGCAGGTATTTTCCCAAAAAATTAACCCCACCTCACCCAAGTTTTCAAGGTATTAGAGGGATAGTCAATTAAAGCTACAGAAAACTATCATAAAGAGGCAGCTGGAGCTTTGTTGGTTTTTTTTTCCTCCCATCAAATAAAACTGTTGTGACAAGTGATTGTAACTCCATGAGGGCTTCTGCTCTTGAAGAAACCCCAAGAAACCTTCCTCTAGGACTGTAGCATTCCGGGAGCAGTTACTGCTGTTTGCTGCATATGTGTAGGCACCTTTGATTTGCTCCAAGGACTAGGACGCACCAAGCAGAAGCCAATTTTGGCTGACACAGCACAGCTCTCGTCACCAGTGAGGCTGCTAGACGCTGCAAGAGAGCGGGTGGGAAGGAGGGCTGCAGGATAAAGCCTGCAGCCACTCTGTGCATAACCAGCTCCTCTTCAGGGGATGGAGGAAACCCAGCAAGCTCCTTCATTAACCTTTCAAATGTAGTTAAATGCTGGGTACAGAAACAAGAAACAGAATCAAACATGGGAAGAGATTAGTTCATGAATCACGCGCTGTGGCTAGCTGTGTGTAACCCTCCGTGCCCTTAACACAGGGTGATGCAATACACAATATTACTGTAGGTAAACTCAGCCGGGCTCCTGTGCCTGCATTTTCTCTGTTGCTTTGCCCTTCTAGCTGACCGTTGTCCAGCAGATCAAGCACGATGCTTTTGTATTAACTTTCAAGGTCTTACACAGATTGTTCTTTAGGAGCTTGTTGAACTTTTGACACTGTACATCCATGTTACCCCACAAGATCAAAAAGAAGAGACTTTTGGTTCAAGTGTAGTATTTGCTCAAGCTTGCTGTAATCCCGGGTTTACAGACTGACCTTCCCAAGAGCCCCCTAAATGCCACAGAAATGACTCCTCCTAAGACATGCTTCAAAGATGCACCTATTATTTAGGTCATGTTTTTAGGGCACTCCATCACTTAACATTCCTGGAGACCTTTGTGAAACAGAGCGTTTACAGACACAGAATTAATTTCTAAGATTTCATTCAGTTCTCAGTCCCCTTTCCTAAATACCATGCTTGCGGCTGAAGTTTTCCAGGCTTCTAGCACTAGAGATCAGCAGATCAAACTTCGCAGCTGAAAGATGAAATCCTGGCTCCACTAAAGGTGATGGCAAGGTGCCTGCTGACTTAAGTGCAGCCAAAGTTTCACCCAGAAACGATACTCAATGTTAATGTTTGTTGAAGCCTTTTGTTTTTTTTAATTACTCGAGGGCAAAGAAACACATGCTGTCCTAAAAGGCTGCTTTGTAAACAGTTAGCTGTAGCATTTCTGAGTATTGGAAAACTAAAATTAGTGTTTAAAGGCGTAATTCTCCCTGAAGGGATCCCCTACGTGCCCTCAAACACTCTGGGCAGCCTTTGCTGATGCTTTCCTCCTCTCTCAAACGCAGCGTGCAGCTTCACTGGATGCTACAGAATTGTTCTAGATTTATGCTGGTGTAGCTGAAAGGAAGATCAAACTGAGTATTCAATTACTTACGCACTCAAAGATATTTATTCCCCAGAGGAAACTCCTAAATCTGTTATTATTGCCATTCCCTCTTCCATTATTATTAGCATGCTGCTGCTTTCAGATCTATGGAGATGTCAACACCATTTACTGGAAACAACAACTGAAAGATGAGAACGTGACAGGGAAATGTTTAGAATTATTAATCATTTGCAAGAACAGAGGAGATGATAATTGATCTTCCTTAATTCTAGAAGAGTCTATAATCGTTACACAGGGATTCTTCCTAAGACTTTGTATTCAAGATCTATTTCTTTCATAATTTTTTTTTTTTTTTAACCCAGATGTTACAGTGATTTAAAAGCTGAGTGAGGTGAAGAGCAACGGCTACCACACCACGGGACAGACCCCTAGAGAGGAAAGGTGCTCATGCAGCAACAAACACAAATGTTTGTGAAAGGTGGGACAGGCAGGACCCCCCTGCCAGCACTGAGTTCTTAGCCCAAAGTCTGTGTGAAGGTAAATGCAATGCTGAGAAGGAAAAATTGTCTTTCTTCACAGCATCTCATATTTTCCTGCTTACGCGGACACCCTCCTGTTGTTACATGTGACATCTGGGGAAGTCAGGCGCTTGCACTCGGCTGTAGCTTATGATAGCTCTGCAGCAATAAGATTTCATAAAAGTCCGTATCTAAAGGTGGGAAGATCAATGATGAAAACCACAGGTTTTATACTGTCACAGCTTCTTCCCAGGGAAAACAAAAAGCCAGAAATCTCAACCAATCTGAGACATCTCTAATGTTCGGTGCTGAGTTGCAGACATCCAGTTTTCAGAGGGCCTGAACAGCCACCCCGAGGAAACGAGCCCTCCGGCAGCCCCACACAGCCCGAATTGCTTTTCAGTCTCTCGCTCAGACCCCGTTAGCCCTTCTCAGCTCCTGACATGAAACCACCAGAGCCAAACAGCGGCCACAGGGCACACATTCATTGTTAATGATGGAAATAAGTGCTCAGTAGAGCTGCTGATTTAATAACCCTGAAAGTGAACCTTTCTGTCCATCTGCAGCAGAGACCGTAGCCCAAAGAGCCCAACGAACCCTCCTCGCTGCCCGGCCGATCAACTCCAGCCAGACCCAAGAAGGCTCTTTCTGCAAGCAGGGAAGCAACTCATCCCTCACACCTCACTGCTCATGTACGTCCCCAACCCCGAGCGTGCCAGTCAGCCCCGCGGGGCTAGCGACGTCGGTACCTGTCCGCCGGGAACGGGCTGAGACCCGCTGCTGGCTCCCTGGCAGTGGGAGCCTTTGATCTCCCTTGACAAGGGCTGGATTGGAATCGGTAAGTAAAAAGTCGCTTGCTCCCGTGCCAGCTTTCCAAGGCACGCAGTCATCTTGGGAATCGCATGCTCAGTAACACTAGGCGTGAGCTGTCAAACGAGTAAAGACACAGGTTGTCCACAGAGTCACAGGCATTGCTCAGGGCACTGACAACGTGACGTGTATCACTGTCCCGAGTGCCAGGTGAGCCCTACAAACATTTTCTCCTTTCCCCTTAATCCATCCCATATCAGATGACAAAACAGCTCTCCTTTTATTGCCATGTAAAACCAGTTCCTAAAGTACATGAGATGAGTATGCACGACTTCTGTACACAGGGTGTACCCTGACGTTTGTAGTGTGTGACCCAGGAAGCCTCCAAACCCCAGCACCCTGAGGGCGAGGGGGTACCGAGAGGATCCCTCCATCTATAACTTGTTTGTAATAGTCTTTCCCAAAGTGTGTGTCACTGACCTTGTTTGAGGAAGAATAGAGGTTTGGGTAGATGTGACTCGGTGTGGCTATTCTTGTGTTCTCAAATCCTTTTACGTTTGACCCTTGCAAAACAAGCTAAAAAGAACCAAGAGTCTGCTAAGAGCCCAGCAACAACCTCCAGCAGCTGTACCTCACAGGCATCAGCAACCTAAAAGCAAGATGGTCCTCTACTAACCATTAACAGCAAGATACACACCAGCTACTCAGATCAAAGTGGCAGACTGATACCTGGCATCAGTATCTGAGGCAAACATCCCTCTCAGAATATCCACTTGGTGATTTCATTAGGAGGACAAGCAATACCTTCCCACAACCTTTGCACAACAGCAACTTTTGCAGCCGAGGTGCAAGTACTCAGTGAACGTCTTAACTTGAAGTAACCAGTGGACACACTTGTCCTTTCAGAAAGATTCTGCGGAGAGAAATCTAAAATGTCATCCCTTAATAAATTATTTGCAGCAAGATTTTAGCAACAGAATTAGGGAATATTTAAAAACATTTTTACATACTATCTCAAGATTTACATGCATGTATGCCATGCCTGTTCATCAGCAAAATTTCAGGTTTCAAGCTTGAGCATCTTCTCTACAATCATGAGTGCAAGAAATACTTGTTTTTTTTTCCAAAAAGAAAGCCAAGAATATGAACAGAACAAAAGATGCAATACTAACTGTGCCGAAATAACTGTCCAAGACTCAAATAATTCCACCACGGCCAAGCCTCCACTGACACATAGCAAGATTTCTGATGAAATAACAAGAATTGGTGACATCATATATGTTGTCAATCAAATACTCAGCAGTACTGGTTTTCTCTATTTTGCCAATGCACATCATCAGAAAACAGAGTGCCAAACTTGCAGTAAGAGCTTTCCAAGAACTTTCTCAAAGGAATATATTCTCCCCTCCCCTTTTGGTGTAGAGATCCGACCTCCTCTTTTCCAAAGAAAGACATGGTCTTGTTTCACTTACCTCCTCCGTAGGTGGTAGCACACATGATGGACGTTATCCAGGCAATCTGGCTGTAGGAGATGCTGTAAACAGCCCGGAGCTCTTTAAAGTAGATTGTGAAAGCTTTAGGAAAGGTATATGCAAACCCAATTGAGATGGAGGCTCCGAACACCACTGCCCACCCCCATCCGCCGTCAGGGGGTACGTAGCCCAGGTCTGAAGGGGCTGGAGGAGACATGGTCAATCCAGATTTCAGAGCAAAAACCACTTCCCAGTGTCCTGCAGAGCAAAGGATACGTGTGGTTTACAGAATATGCATATCGTGTAATCAGGCATCATTTTAAAGTGTAGTAAAATAATTTAGAGGTACAGAAGATCACCCACTCTTGAAGCCTTGATCTTTTGCTGGTTATTAACAGTTTTATTGTTCAATTCTAACACAACCAAAATCACCCTTCCCTCTCCAAAAACTCTGTCCAGCCCTTCCACCTGTATTTTAAATACACATCTGCAAAATACTCCCATGGCTTCCATGTTCAGGGATGGATCTCATTCAGAACTGAAGTTAATGCCTCCGTTTTCTCTTCCACATCCAGCCGGTAGCTCGGTGTCTCACCTCGGGAGATGGCTTCTGTAGGTTGCCCTGTCACAGTTGCTCAGCCTGTCCCTCCAGAGAGAAGCAGATGCCCCAGCTGTATCGTTTTTAGGGTAAACGCTTCATTGTGTATTTTTCAGATGAGGGTGGAAAACCTTATGATTTCAGGTTATCCCTGCTTAAAAGAATAATTCCCATTACGTGAGCAGCAGGCGATGGGCCCCACAGTGCGTCCAGCTCCCCTGTTCTGCGGGGGGACGAGGCTCTCTTGGCTGCTCGCTTCCCCCGAGCCAACAAGCAACTGCTTGCAAAAAGAGGCTGAAGTTTCTTCCTACTTAGGGGCAGCAATTCCTCTTGTGCCTGGCGCCTGCCAGGTTAGCAGATTATGCTCAGGAGCAACACAGATCAAAGAGGGCATTCACTCATTTGCATTCTTTTCCCTGGCCATTAAAATAAAATGAGGGTAAAAAGAAAAAAAGTAAAACCTAGATGCCTCTCAGGAGTTAACCCACAAGTAAAACCTAGATGCCTCTCAGGAGTTAACCCTCTCAAGGTCAAGACATTAAATCAGAGGGGAGAGGGGAAGGTCCCACAGCAAAGGGTGCCAGGTAGGTACACCTGCATCTTTGCGGATAAAACATGGTTTATTGCCTTTATATACTGCAAACTCAGAAGCAAGGAAAGCTGATAGGAAAAGGCATCATCAGAGCTAATGGGAAGGAGCAGACCCAGATATCAGCTGGACACATTTTGCTGAACCTCAGAGGTAGTAGTCAGCTAACTAGGGACAGAGCAACCTTTGCTTATCTTGCAAAAAAAAGGAGAAAAACACCATGGGAAAAGTACAGTGTAATTTGCATCTATTTGAGAGTCCACTGCCTCTTCAGAGATGCAGTTTGGATTCAAACTAGAAGGACACTACTGGAACAGCAGAGAAAAAACTATTATTTTAAGATAGTGATGTGCCTACAGATATACTCCTGAATTTATGCTTTCTCTCATCTACTTTTACAGCTGTTAAGTGATAACACTAACACAGGCTCTACAGGCTTCAAGTTCCCCCTATTCTGGACAACAGTTGGACGTGCAGTAGACAGAGACACGTTATCTCCTCTCTAACCTCAGCAGCATGCTGGGGCACCCCCAGATTGTGAATTGAACGTACAGCATTAAGACAAGGAGCTGAAAGCCAGTTCAAGAACACTGTATAAACATGAGATCTGGTTCGTAAACTCTCAAACTGCCCTAAGCATTTATTCCCCGCTCCTCTCGTGAAGACATTGTCCCAGAGCCTCCCACTTCTCATTGTTAATAACATACCATCTAATTCAAGTTTATCTACTTCTATTTTATGATGGTTTTGTGCTGATGGCATTATACAGCTCAAAGGCTTTCTCCTCTTCCCTGGTGTTATCCTCTGATGGTTTTACCGAGAGTAATCATATCCTTTTTAGCCTTTACTTCACCTAGGTAAAGAAGCTGTATTTTCCCCCTCTCCTTAACAAGGACCATGGGAACAGAGAACCTACCTTCCCCTGGCGACTCGTGTCCACACCGCCCATCATCTTGGTGGCAACTAAAGGTGGGGAAAGGGAAAACAGCCCCAACCAATACCACATTGCTTGTGGACGAGATTTCCAGATACATCAGGAAATATAAGGACAAGTTTAGGAAGCCCTTTGCAAGATACTTATCAGACCTCCATTGAAAGTTTTCAGTTCCCCCCCTCGAAGATAATTGTTGCTTTTTTCCTATCGTAACCTTTCTTCACTGTCTTTTTTTATCAGAGACTGAGACTGTTCATGTCCTTTTACATTTTATTTAAGGGAATTTATGTAAGCCCATGCTCAGTGTTGCAAAGGCATCACCGCTGGTTCTGGAGGCCCTCAAAGGTTACGCTGGAGAAAGATCACTACACGTCAGTCTCATTCTCATCCTCCTCCCTTGGCATCCACTACCAGCCACTGTGGGCAAGAAGGACTTGTGGTCAGATCCAGCCTAACAGCACATCACGATTGCATCGCGCATGTGGCTGCAAGCTTTGCTCCACCGAGACCCCCGGGAGGATTCCTTACCATTTATAGCCCAGGATCCTCACTGGAAGATGAGAGGAAGATGTGGTGGATGAAGTCCTTTCGCCTAATCGCCCTTCAAATTAAAGTCAGCTTATTCCACTGCTTGTCCGGGATTATCACAGGTGCGTCTGCACAGGCAAGTCCAAGCAGGCACGACCACTGCTCACATTTTGGGGTGGCCATATGCCTGCAAGTCTGGGGCAGGAGCTGTGCAGCCACACGAGAGCCGTGCTGTGCTCCAGCTAGCAAGTTGGTCTGGTTTGCGTGGAAATGGGAAGGTAGAGAAACCCATGTCAGTCTGTACCCTCAACTCGAAAGCACTCTTTAAGTGGGCCAGGAGCTGCTGCACTCTTCGCTTAGTTGCACCTGCCAAATGCACATGTAAGAACTACTCAACTCTTAACATAGAAGAAAACCCCTATGGCCCTAGACCTCTGTCCAAAGCAGATGAGCAAAACCCAATTGTAACTGGAGGAAACATTAGACCAAAATACTAATATTTAATAAATCCAGTCTTGAAGAACTCTAATTTCTACCTGGATAACATCCAGAGTTGCCAGTTGTTGAGTTTTCTGAGATTTCATTGCTACATCAAGAGAAGACCAACTAAGAAGCCTTTTACAATAATAAAATAAGAAATAACAACGAAAATGTCCTGTTACGCTATGAGGGATGCTATGTTATAATTACAGCAGCAAGGAAGATTGCACTTGCAAACTTTCTCCTTTTCTGATACTAAGTAATAAAATGGTTTGATAGAAATTTGTGGAACATTATTTTTCCATTACAGCCATCCAGAATATATGGAACAAGTTATTCTGATGCAGAATCTGTTATCCCCCATCATCTAAGTTTTTCCATAGAAAAAAACAATTTTCTTTTAGAATTATATTAACTATACTTCATTACAGTAGGGTGGGATTTTAAAAGAAAACCCAAGTTAAAGAGTAATAGTGGTGATGTTGGAATGACTGTCCATTGGCAAGATGTTTAAGAGCTTTTATTACTTATCAAATATGCATTTCATTGCACTTTTTCCATTTATGGTTATTCTACCCAATTTAGGCCATTCAAATATTATGGAGAATACCAAGCTCCCAACAATATCGACATATCCTAGAGGATCTGAAATTAGACAAAATAAAATTGATTAAGGGCTGAGCATAGTGAGGACACGTTTCTTTATTTAACGTTATGTTTGGTATTCACAATCTACCAAAGTTTAGGATATGCGAAAATTCTCAGGCCCCTGAAATGAGAACCTTTTTTGGCAGTCCTTGAAAAAGGTTGAGCCTGAACTTTAAATATATTTTCAGGGATTAACAAGAAAGGTTATTTTTTATTACCACCAATTCATTCTGCTTGTAAAACTGTGACTAATTGTACACCACTTTTAAAAGTCTTACATTATGAATATATTTGTTCATTTAATTTCATTTTTTAATGGGAGATTTATTGAGAAAACATTATAGCATAAAATCAGATTATGGTATCAGGTTCATTGTCTAGCTTTTCTATATCAAGGCTAATTCTTACATAATACAGAAAACCAAAGAGAGGAACTGAAGTTAAATGAAAATGTAGTGTACACTAAAAAATAAAAATCATATCAGTTGACTCTTACTTTCCTGACTGTAAAACAAAGCTTCTAGAGGCTAACTTGGAGGAACCGAACTTTAGGGATTATTTTAACAGAGTTTAATAGCCTGAGCAATGAACAGACAGCAATGTGATACATTCACATTCTCCCCTCTTTTCTCCTGTGGCACCCCCATGGTTTGTGGGAACATCAGCACTAAGGAGGGCCCAGAACCATTCTCTCATGGGGCGTTACCTCTTCAATTACCACCCTCTTAGCCATGTCTTTGTCACCTTAAAGTTTCTCTGCACCAGCCCCCCCATCTTCTTCTACAGGTTTGCTCTTAATTTCCATGTGGCATCACAGCAGCTCCTTCTCCGATATCCACTTCAAGGAAAACTTTTACCTTTTGATTTTCCTTTTTAATGGCTGTTCTCTAAACTGTTTGATGTCCTCTGGGAAGCCCTTGTTTTCTTATGTCAATGCCCATTTACCTCCAGGACCACGCTTGGTTTTTCCCCCTCAATACTGTTCAGGCCCTGCCACACTACTGAAGTAGAATTAAAGACCTATGATTTTGCAGGTCATACTTAAATGAATGGAGATATTACATTTCATTTGATGTTCTCCAGTTGCATTGTGCGCGGAATTTCATTTGTCAGCTCTTTGAGATCACCCCATCTCACCCCATCCTTGACAGGTTTTATCTTTGCTTTACCCAGAGAGCGTTGAAACCCCCACCTCTTTACTCCCCTGTTATTGTAGCAGAGGAAAATCCTGAGAGTTGCCTTTGTATAGCCATGGCTGACTCAAATTCACTTGTAGGCTCTCTCATTTTACCCCATTTCCTTTTTGTGCAGTTATACATGTCTGGACTTCCCATTTCTCCATCCACCATTCCCTATAGGCTTCCTGCTTTATTGCTGTTATTTTTTTAGAGTTGGTTATTCATTGGTCACATTCTTCTTTATCCACTATTCTTCCTTTCTCTTTAGGAAACTGGCTGAGGCTACTATCAACAGGTCTCTTGCACAATCAAAGCCCTTACGTCTCAATCCAGTTGATATTACCAGCTTCTTTCCTTAATTTATTGAACTTTTGTCTTTTGGAACCAACACGTACAATCACAGTCCTCCATTCTGTAAGCCAAACAAACTGGGGACTATTCTTGGACTATGCAATTATTTTCTACAATATTTGTTTTATTTGGTTGAGGTTTTTTTGTTGTTAAATGAGAGCACCATGACAAATCAAAACCAAGTCTAATGCAGCTTCACCTGTTGATCCAAGGACTCCCTGGTGCCAAGTTGCC
This sequence comes from Fulmarus glacialis, assembly GCF_000690835.1. Taxonomy (NCBI): domain Eukaryota; kingdom Metazoa; phylum Chordata; class Aves; order Procellariiformes; family Procellariidae; genus Fulmarus; species Fulmarus glacialis. The sequence continues at coordinate 16,199 of NW_009223653.1, read as the reverse complement.
CTCAACCCAAGCAAGCCACCACGCACCAGACATACAAACTCACTAACCGCCATTCAGTGGGACTGCTCTCTCTTCAGCAGAGGTGGGTACCACTCGGAATCCCCTCCCTGTGGCACTCCGGTTGCTGGCTCCCCTGGCAGCGACCAGCTCAGCTTTTAAAGCCATCTACTGAACGCTTCCCCCACCTCAGCTGAGATCAAAGGTTGAGATCAGAGGCTGTATCCTCAGATGCAAGACCTTTCTGTAACTTGCAACACCCTCTGCCACCCGACCCCTCAAGTTATATCCAAAGGCAACCGCATCCCTCATGAACTAACCTTTCATGAACAGGGATGGCCCTTCGCCCACCAGGGACAAATTCAGGGCACACTCCCCATTTGCAGTGCTCGGAGCACTGGCCTCTCTTAGATCTCTGTGGATGTTAATAAATTATTTGTTAGATATCCCTTTTCCTTCCTCCCTCTCTTCCCTGTACATATTAACTTATTCTTTCTTCACGACACGTTTCTGCAGGCTCTGCTCCCACTCTCCTCGAGGGGAATTTGCATACGGAGAGGCCCTATCTTTGCCCATCCTGCTATAGCAATTTTAACCTTCTGGCTGAAATTCTCTTGCATGACCTCTGGGTCACCTAAAATCCTGCGTCAGACTTATTTTGATCACTCAAGAACAAATGAAGGGATTCACAGACCATGGCAACACTTATCAAGGGGTAAATTTCACCCTGGAGTGAGGAGAGGGGGTACAGAAAGTTCCTGAATTTCTTGCCAGTAACCGAGCAGTTGACTTGGACTAGTGAGCGAGCAATGTCCACAACGCGAGTCCGCGCTTTGCGGAGGTTTATATAACCCAATTTCAGTAGGAATGTTTCCACAAGACTTACTTTGCAAATCCCCATTTGGGGGATTTAAAGCATTCCCCTGCTGTGTTTATAATCCAGACGCTGCAACGCACTACTTAAGCACAAGAAAAAACAGGAAAAAAGCTGACTGTAGGCAGGCCAGGGTAACGTTCTCATCCAATCTGAGTAGAAAACTCAGCAGAAAGGTAAACAGAGACAAAGAGAAAAATGATTCATCCAAGCTAACTTTGCAAGTCAGCATCTACTGTAGCCCCTATTTCCTGCCTTGTAGCCCCATGCAGTCATCTATGCTATTCGTATTGCCGCAGCAAAAATATCTTCCTTGCAAGGACACAATGAATGCTTAAAACCACGCACTAGCTCCCAGTTTACATTAATAAGAAAGGCTGCTACCAGTGCTATCACAGCCAGCTCAGATGTTCTTCTCACAAACACTGGACACAAAACACACACCTCCCATTTAAAAAGATTTTCTACCAGCCAATAGTGACAGCATGCTTAAAAAGTCTCCAATGGTCAAAAGCCAGCAAGATAAATTCTTGGGAGAAATCCATCGAGGGTTATTAAATACAAAGATGCCACCTCTGGCATTGCAGATTGCAAATTGCTGGAGACTGGGGAGTATTGACAGCTAGCTCCCTTCTTGTCTCCCCAGGTATCCACCATTAATTCGCCGTCAGGAAGACAATACCAATTGGACATACCTTGGTCTGATTGATCTTATGGTCCAGCTCTTTCTACCTCACTGGTCATGGCTTCTACCAGTTATTCTTTCTAAAAATGTTACGCAACCAGAAATAAAACAAACCTATCTGGTGTTTTTCTGTCTTCTAAAAGGAATAAATCCTTAAATGCAGTTATAGGTGCTATGAGAATTCATTACAGATTGTTCAAGATGCCTGAGGTCCTCTGTGCTCTGTCCCATAGGAGGTCATCAGAAGCTGCCTGTTGAAGAGGCTGCAATCACACCAGACCTAGAGTTCACGGGAGTAATTTTTTTCAACACTACACCTTTAGGAATAATGTTGTTGTAAAAACTTAATGGCACTGCAAAAGATGAAATTCCTTTAGATTTTTAGAATTAAGTAGCTTCTACACTGCTGGTCTTTTTCTTCCAAAAATGTGCTTCTCCTTTGCTTGCAGACACTTGATAGTTCCCTTGGCTCTGACCCATTTTAGACTTGTGCTTTACCAAACCAAAATACGAATCTGCCTTTGTTAAATTGTCCCTCCTTCCACCTCTGTGTTGATAGCAACTGCCTAAATTATAAAGGTTTTCTGCTGATAGTTATTGGGCTGTGACCATTTGTATGCGCTCTGGACGCAATTCAAACTATTGAGACTACTTTTCAAAATCACTTTGGAAAACCTTGGTCACCTCCACCGGTGGTTGAGATGGACAAAAGCAGCAGGAACTCTCCTTTACTATGTCATTGGCCTATCAAAAATTGAAAGTTGAATGACTAATCAACATTCTTAACACTTGCTCTCCATATACTAGTTTTGATGTAAAATGTGGTACATCTTTTATTTCTTTTAAGAAAAACAAAATGCAAATTTGCAGAGTAAATACCATTTAAGCACTTCATGTATTGGCTGTGGGAGAAGTTTAATTTGATGTCCACCAAATATTCCTGCCCCTAAACTTTTCAGAATGTTTGAAGAAATCTGTTACTGAAGGAATATGAACAGAACCAAACTGGAAGGTAAAGTAATTCAAAATTTATCTGCAAATATTTTCCGGCAGCTGATGTGTCACATACCATCTTGACTTCAAATTAATTAATCTAATGAAATGTAGAATTGAGTTTACAGATAATCAAAAACTATATATGTATCATTAAAAAAAAGAGTATCAAAGGTTGGCACGAACCGAGCATACCGTTCATACTTCTTACATTTAGACTGGACGTTGCCAGCTTTCTGTGACAGTAAGAGCTGCAGAACAGAGGTCACGTGCAGGTCTAAGGAGACACAGGAACACAGACAGCATTCCTTTAAATGGATTTATTTGGTACTATTTTGGTTGTTTTACAGGTATGTTATCATTGCTAGTACTCAGTGACACTTAAAGATCTAAATAAGCACATACTGCCTTTTAACAGATCAGACTCCACACTTTAAAGATGGTGACTGAGGCTGCCAGGGCACGCAGCCTCCTGCCCCACTAACCTGTTGTGGCTGTGGGGCCAGGCTCTGTCCTGGTCCACAGGCACAGAAAGCGGTAGGACGTAGGAGAAACCTGTGACCCACTTTTATAGAATTGCATACAGCAGTGGTCCTTCCACGCTGGGAAGGCCTCACCATCACTCAGGTACTATAAAGAGTAGGACATCATGCTTTATCTATTTCCCTTTTGTTCCTCTTCAGGTAGATCTATGCCGTCTTTACTCAAAGCTTATGACATGCAGGAAGCTGCCTAGCCCTTCAAAAACAGTCAAACCCAGCCAAATGTTCTCCAAGTGGGGATTTTTAGCATTTTTTCCATGAGGAAACACAGTATTTAGGGTTTTGTACATATGCTTGATCACTCTCACTATCTGCTACCACACACCCCTCAGCTTCTGAGATGGTGTCTGGTTTAAATTACATTTCGTAGTGGGCCAAAGCTTTCAAAGACATAAAAAGTCTGTACTGTTTTTGTCTGTACTGTACTGTGCAATTAGTTGGCTAAAAAGGAAAGAGATCTCACTGCTACCTCCTGTAAAGGAAAGCTGACGAACACAACCTTTGTTGTGCTTCAGAAAATCCACTATGGAGAGATACACTAGAAATAAGTTAGTTTTGCTGCTCCTGAAATAACTTGTTAAACTGTAGCTTGATCATGTAAACTTAGCTAAAGTTAATAAATACCTGCCTCTTACAGTGGATATTTGCATTATTATTCATGTAAAGTACAGAAACACATAAATCAGCAGTGAGGCACATGGGAACTTAACTAGATGTTAAGAAAGGGGGGAGGTTCAAGTTTTGTTGGTCTAACTCTTCCCCCTTCAAGAGGCAGAGGGGAGTACATGTTGCAAAGAGATAAAGAGAAAGCAACAGCGGGGGGGTTATTTCTCTATCTATTGACTGCACATGAGATATATACTGTGAGATATTCCCCTGCAGGCAGCATACATGAGTGTACTTCTAGAGACTGAACAGAACGCTTTGGGGCTATGAAGAACCAGAGCATGGATTCATGAAAGTGGACTGCTGGAACAAAGTTATGCATGCCATAATGCAAGTTAACATGCAAAGTTATCTCATCCCTTGCTGTGCATTATTTCACATTATAATGCATGCCATTAAGAGGATTTCACAAAAGCTACTAGCATACTTGGGGCACTGGGGGCCAATTCATTTATCTGTTTTTGCCACAACAGCAAAAGAGAAATTAGAGAATCAAAGAACATGGTTGAACTACTCCTGGTCTGGTCCCTCTCCCTGGCTGTTACAAACCCAGAACGCCTTCCAGATATGACTTTTATGACTTAGCTGAAAGTTTGCAGACATCTCCATAAACCAGGTATCAGCTACTACTTAACTCGTAGATACTCTGACATCTTTTTGAAGGAGCCATGAGCACTGCAGCAAAGCACAAGAACCATTCAGATATGTCTGAAGAGTGAGGCGCTCACAGAGGCTTATGCTACAACCGCTCAGTTCAGTTTCTTTTCCCCTCCAGTTGAAAAAACCCTTATAAGGAGATCATTCCAGTTAGCTTCTGAAGCTTTAGCTTTGTCCAAACTGTTGACCCTGAGTTAATTTGATTTGTCCCCAGGAAGCCGATGCAATTTGGTTATCTTTTTCTTGCAGTCTCTTGTTATTTTGCTTTGAAATAACTTTTTCCCTTGGGGATCACAGAGGGAAGTCTCTCTTTTTTGTTCTTGTCAGCTTCAGCTCTTTCTTGATTTCTTTAAGTGCCAACAGTTCATAACATACTAGCATGTTGCAAAACCGTAACGTGGCACTAGAAGATCTTCTATTTTAAGTCCTCAGAGTTTTGGACAGAGCAAAGGTGCTCCAAACAAAGGAGACAGCAGACAGGGAGACTCAGGCAGGATGCTTTTACCATTCAAGTATTTGATGACTACAGCTGCAAACTCCATGCTGGGGATGGACAATTTGGACTCTCAGTGACTATTTTATTAGCAAACTCCAGAGACAGCATGAAAGTACAGCCAAATCTAGTTAGTCCTGTCTGCCTAACAGCAGCCATTAGTATTTCATGGCCCCAGCTGAGTCCTCGGATGTGGAAGCAAGTAGAGAATGCATATAGTTTAGTGTGTGGTGTTGATTTATTCAGCCCACTAAAATAAGTTAAACACCAAGCCTACCTCTTCTGTGCTGGCTTCATCACTTTTTCTGCTATGTCTTCAAGAGGATGTGATCCTGGTTTTTAACAGAGCAATTGCAGATCCGGACAGGAACGCAGGAAGGCAAGCAGTGCCTTTGCTCTGCTGGCTAGTTTCTCCGGAGAAGTCTTCCCAGCAACGGAAGGCTGCAAACAGAAGAGATACCAAGACTGTCTGGTACATGTTGTCATAGGTTGGAAGAAAAGAGCTCAACTACACGAGGACCAATGCCGTGATCACACAAAATAAACCAGTGATTATACAAAGAGGCTGGGACCCTTGGGCGCTGTAACTGGAGAGCTGCAGACTGCTATTCAGTCTGACTGAGGGAGCGTACCATTCTGAACTGGTGACCAGGAGTGCGGCGGATCTGTCAGCGCAAACTCACCCAAGGTTAGGATCATCATGCAGCAGTCTCCAGAAAGGTGGCACCACACTGCATAGCTCGTGAGCAGTCTGCCACGTCAGCCTGCCGCACGGACGGCCTAGGCAGCCAACCCAGTCTGACTTACTGATCACACGCAGCAGAGTTCATCTGAACATACACAACCACCGCTAGCCCGGACTCCTGAATTGTTTCTGCTGTGACCAAATTGCCAGGTGAACAGTCTTCAAATCACACCCAGACAAGTTTACAGGCTGGGGGTGAGAGGCTGACGGGGTGGGAGGGTGGAAATAATGCCTGCGAGAACCTGACGATAGGAGTGCCTTCCCAAACAAGAGAACTTCATGTTGTTTTCCTAGGCTGCAATGACTTAGTATCACCACTAAAGTCATTAGACAGTCTCTGAAAGGGAACAAAGGTTCTCGAGCAAAAAGTGTAATTGGTGCTAAGCACCATCACTCCACCAGAAGCCATGTATAATGCTGGAGTTTTGCTTAAACAGCTAGGGGAGAGGAGGCCTCTCGTTCTCAGCTCTGCAGCAGACTCCTGCAGCAACCAACATTACTGCTCTCTCTGTCCCTTTTACCACCTCGGGAGTAACCTCCCTACTAAGTAAGGATGCTGGGAAATGCAGTACGAAGTGTTTCAGGGTTTTCCAATATACAGTATTACCAGACTGGAAAGCCTGCTGGGTCCAGCCAAAGGTGGGGAGGAAGGGAAAGGGAAAGACGATGTCACCTGTTTGTAAGCAAATGAGAAGTTAGGCCTGAATAGCCACAAGGAATGAGACAAAAAAGCAGAACAAAGCACTTTCCACCTCAAGCAACAGCATAGTGCTGCCTTAAAAAAAACAAACCAACAAAAAACCCATGTGACATTACATACAGCTGAGACACACAAGTGCAGAAATAGAAAAACTGAACAAGCATCAAAAAGTTGTATCGAGTTAATTTTCAGAAATTTACTCTACTAAAATGCATGCAAGAGATTTATCACAAAACCAGTTGAACTCCACTGTATTTCAACAATAGGTTTATTTTAAGAAACATAACATGACATTAAGTAAAAATGCAAAATTGTGCAATTATGGCAAAATGTTTAAAAATCCACACATTTGCCCTCATAGGACTACAGTACTTCTTACTAACATACCTGAGCACTGAATGTTGGATGCCATTTCTAACAGCCTTACGAACAGGGAGCTCTTCAATTTCTTGTAGAACATACACACGCTGCATGTTTGGTGCACCAAAACTGCTTTTAGTTATTCTAAATTTCACTGATGGAATCAAGTGGAAATTACAAAATGTTTCCTTCTAAAGTAACTAATAATTTTGTAAAAGAGATTTACACTCATGTAAGTCCTTACAATGCTAGAAATCCATTTAATAAAGGGAAAAAAATGAATGCAGGAAAAAATACCAAGTGGGGAAAATGTACAGATTACTGTTTAAATAATATCAGTACCTTTGGTGCATTATTTTTTTTGTGCTGTGCAAGTTTACTTCAGCCTGACTCTAAAGCAAAACTTTACCAGGAATCTGACTTTCAGCAAAACGAAGAAGCATTTAAGAATTGGCAAAATGTCACAGCTGCATTACTGTCTCAACAAACTCCTCATGCACAAGATTTAGTATATTCTACTCCCACGGCAAGTTCCAGGATTTAGCTTTTAAACACGTTACAGACTTGGATCACACCCTCAGTTTGAATGGTTAAACAGAATGGAGATCTTCGTACTTTAGTGCAGATAAACAAAATAAACAAACCTACTGCAGAATTAACCACAGCATATTGTACTTCTATACATCACATGACCAGTCAATTGCTAACTCAATTCTATTTCATAGTTTCAAGTAATATATTGAAATTTGTTCTACTAAATAAATATAGAAGATTGTCAAAAAGCAGCAAGAAGTCTTGTAAATATTCAACCAAGCTAAAAAAAAAAAAAAACAAAAAAAAACAAGAAAAAAGTTACATAACACTTTGCAAAAAAAATGGTTTTACACACAAATGCAACACTGTTAGGGAGGGTGCTTCAGAAAGCTTGCAGCTAGAGGCCTACAACAGCGCAAAGAGAGCTAGCCAAGGACTAAGGATAATTTTAAAAATGAAATTAGTTGTACTTTTAAAAAAAACTCTTATTCTTGGCTATGGATATATATATATAAAACAGTATCCAGAAGAAAACTAAACAAAGAAACAACACACCTCAACACTGTTGGAAAATGCAGTCTTAGCAAGAATTGTCAACTTCAGCTTCAGAAAAAAAATTCAGGCGCTCACATTTGAAAGAAGCCGTTTGGTGAATCTCTGGAAGATGAGGTATGTAATGCAAAGAGGCATTTTTTTTTTCCTTTTCATTTCACAGTTTTTTGTTTGTTTTTGCCTTTTAAACATTTTGTGCAAGAATTAAGAAATAGAACCAGGCAAGTATTTTCATGTATTAGAAAAATTCCATTTGGGAACAGTAAGACCACATAGTAAACAAACATGATCCAAATCCTCAGCCATGCCAGGGGGATAAACAATGAGCTAAATATTTGGCTTACTGAAATATCAGCTGTTAAGCCAGATAATGGTAAGCACTTACAGCCAGTGATGGCCACTGCCATTTCAAGTTAACTGGTTTACTTAGGTCAATTTGAGAAAATAGAGAAGAGTAAGATAACATACTCGCAGCTCTGCAAAAATTAGAGCTGTAACAAATTAAACCTGGCAAATTACAGCCGATACGAGTTTTAGGATTCATCTTTTCCCTTTTAAATCCAGTTTTCACTAATGAAGTAGAGGCTGAACTTTGAACTTATTTACTTCTTAAAAATAAGCTAAATGTTAAATACATAGAGAAAAGTGTTGCAATATATTGGATCCCTATTCTATATTTGCATCTAAGATTATTTAAGCCATGGACACGTATTGTCAATTTTGCTTTAATACACTGGATAATGAAGACAGCTCAGTAGTGCAAATTTTCACATTTTAGATCAGAATGAAATAGAAGGTATTTGAGGGCTTGATTGCAGGGAGAAAAGAAAAACAACTTGTAAAGTTAAGTCACACTTTTTCAAATTACTGGAGCACATGCCAACTCTGCACATCGCACTGTACTTTAGTGGAGAAGAATGAACACTCCACACAAAAAGAAAAAAAAAAAAATCATCAATATTATTAAGGCCATATCCTGTCACCATTCTGTGCAAGAACACCACTGCAGTAAAAATGTTATGTTAAAAAAGACAATATGATGACAGGACAGGGCCTGAAGACAGACACACACTCCATGAAAAATAACAGACTGTCTTAAACAGTAGCATAAGGCTAGCCCATTTCAGACAAACAAGTATTAAAAACGTACTAGCACCATCAACTTTTGGGTTAAAGCCCTTTATGGGATGAAAAAAAGGTTTTAAGCAGTGTTAAAAAAAAATGTTTTTACAGCACTACATCTACGTGGCAGAAAATAGATGTTGGGATTTTTCCCCCCCTATCATTAAGCTCAATTTTAACAAAAATCCACAGATAGGAAGTGGTACAGTAATCTGAACAGGCCTCTGTCCAGGGCAAAGGTACTCCATGTTCCAATTCTGATTTGAGTTTTTCTCCCAAATTGTAGTGCACAAACAACGTCACAAACATCTTAACAGACTTCAAAAACAGTACAAAAAAAAAAGATCATTATGAATCAGGATCTACCATTCCTCTATGTACTTTCAATCTAAAATAAAAAAAAAAACCCACCACAACATAGTGATATTGCCTCAAATTTACCCGTATTTAAAAAAAAAAAGAGAAAAAAAGAAAAGTCACTTCAAAACATCTTGGACATCCTTAGCTATTAATGCTAGATTTTCTTTCACTGTAGTGCATAGTTATCCTGGCTCTTCCACTTAATTTGCACTTACCACAAAAACATGCCCCTAGTATGACATGATTAAGTGTTTACCAGAAAAAAAATGCTGATAATTGCACTTTGTAACCTCCTTCTCATTTCCCAGGAAAACATCAGTAAATATGAAACTGAACCAGTATTTCCCTCCCCAGACTGCAACCTTTAAAGAGCACCCATCCCATATACAAAAAAACCGCCTGTTTCAGCTTACAATAAATACTGACAGAATGTCTTTGTTTTCTTTTAAGACATGTTTTCTCTAGCATCAGATTACCACTGAAATCACTAAGGCCTGTTACTGAAAAAAAATTTAAATAACTTTCTGAAGACACTGTGGATACAATTTAGCAACAACACATTCAAAATGCCGGCCTAAATCCCAGAGCCTATCTGGAGTCTCATATACTTTTTGCCATTGGTCAGTAACCTCATCATACTGGTAGAGTGAATTCTTCCTGCTGGTTCTGAAAACATGTTCTTCAACAGTGACTTGAGTAGCTCTGACAAACAGATGGAGTTTATTTTTGAGGAGTACAAGTTTTATATACGGATTAATGGACTGATCACATGGAAAGTCTTTTTTTCGAGTCCACTTATTTTGTTCAATGTCATAGGCCTCTACGGTAAACATACGTTGATGGTTTCCACAGGTTCCAGCTATGTAGTAGATGGAGTCATTGTATACAGTTGCCAAGCCTTGGATCCTAGGCACAGTCATTGGGGTCAAAAATCCCCAGTAATCCTTCTGAGGATCATAGCAGAGAAAAAATTCCCCTGAAAAGAGAGAGGAAAAATAAAACATAACTTATGCTTCATTTCCAGAACAGCAATTCTGCAGCTACTAAGCTGTCAGGTATGTTCCTCCACAGACAGAAACGGTCTACCAATTTTTAAAAGCCTTGATCCCATAACAAAAAACCTAGCACCATCGCCTGCTTTCTTCCAAGTGCATTACAAAAATATTAATAGCATGAGTAAAAACCACTTTGAGTTTCTATTCCAGCTGAAGAGGGAATTTGAAACATATCAGAAATACAATGTTTTACACAGTTCCTAGCTATCCTTTACTACTTCTAAACCATGCTTAATAATTTGGGACAAAACCTTTCAAGATTCCATTCTTGAAATATCTGAAGTATTTGTTTCGTTCTTTAACATCTTCACAACGTGTCATCTACAGACTGTGGAGTCTCAGAAAAGAGTCTTGAAAGTTGTTAAATCTGAGCAAATAATTGTGTCTTGTACTACACACAGATTTTGAAGCTACTTGTATCAGGTGGCTGGGTTACACATTTAGGTTGATTTGCTTAAAAGGATGCCAGGTGAATACTTGCATGAAGCTACCGATTCATTGTTAGTTTTGCGATTAGACTATAAAACACCTCTTCTGTTGACTGTACAGAGTAATGGCTACAGACTGTAGATAATGGCAGTTCAGATGACTGAAAGCTCATGCTCTGCAAACTTGATGAAAAGAATATGGATAAAGACCACCTTGTCTTTTGTACGGCCCGGGGGAAGAAAGGCCTAACATTTGCCAAATATTAGCATAATTCAAATTATATAAACTCATAATTCAAATTATACAAAATGGCTATTTTAGGAATTTTAACCAAGCTGCTATGTAACCAAGCACCTCAAGTATAACAAAGAATACAGCAATAATACAGTTAAACGGGTGGAACATAGCTTAAAAGATTGTGTCTTACAGATAATACATTTTTTGATTATTCACTTTTGTTCCACAGTGTAATCTCCTATGACTGACACTTGTGTTCCGTTGGCATTTTAACACTCTCATCAATCCTTATTGACTACTTCAAACTTTTGAGCTTTCTCTAGAAAAATTATTGGAAGTTAACTTTTTTATACTACTTCAGTGAAACTCTATCAAGGTTTTATCTACCACACTCAAATAGAAAAGTTGCCTATTTTCCGTAACACAAATCTTTATAATTTGCTGGTTAGCACAGTGAAGTAGCTTGCTTATTTATGTGAGCATTGAGTTGTCATTTAAACCACTGAAGCACAGAATTAGTGCAGCTATAATTTGTAAACAAGATGCGCTCTTATTCTACAGCTTATAATAATATCCACTTTTTAGCAGTTCTAAGAAACATTTAAAGGATGAACAAATACTCTACCAAGTTAAATATTCTTCAGCATTCCTTTTTAACCATCTAAAGCAGATGTCTAACCCAATAGAAGAGACAGATTGAGAGAACTCGCTAGTGTAACAGAATTAAAGCCACAACCAGAGTCAAACCTGATATAGAAACAACGGAAGAAGAAAACTCTCTGCAAATCATGCGGAAGCCCACCAACCTTACTGAATGGCAGGGATGCAAAATCAAGAAAACAAAGTCAAGAAATCAAGTTGACTTTTTCCAGTAAATAACAATGACCTTACAGTATTCTCTATCCTGTTTCTTTGCTGTGGTCCAGCTTTGTATGGAGAGTGACCCAAAGAGGGAGCTGGTATGGATGACTTAGAACACCACCAAAACTGCCATTTGTGCAATAACTCAATACTACAACTTAGTGACACATTCCCAGGGCATGAGAACTCAAGCAGCAACCTCACTCTTCCTCGCCCACTGCTCTCCCTAGCTCTCCTCCCATCCCGTGGTCCCAGGGGCACTCTATAGATGTCCAGGAAACTTGGGTTTTCTAAGGTGCTCAAGAGAGCGCAGACAGTTGGATTGAACAACCCCCACTTCCAATAAAAAAACCACACAGTCAGTCAAACCACCTTACCCTGTAAAACATAGATGTTATCCTTATATTCCACAGCACTATGAAACTCCATTGCTACCGGCATTGGACAGACAGCTGTCCAAGAGTTCTCTCGGCTGTCATAACACTCCACAGACTTGAGTGAGTTTCGCCCATCTCCTTCATAAACGCGACCACCTATTGCATACAGTTTACCACAGCAATGAACCAACTTGCAGCCTATTCTGGCTCGCAACAAAGGAGCCTTCGGAATCCACCTATTGCCAGAGTGATCATACATCCAAAAATCACTCTCTGCTCTGTGGTCAATGGAGACCTCGCTGCTGCTTGGTCTGTAACCACCCGCAATATAAATATCATTATCAGGAGATACAAGAATTCCAACCTCCCTTAAGTCATTTGGTGGCTTGCATAGTTTAAACACTCTCCCTGTGACCGAATCTAAACAAGGCACTGTTTGCTTCTTTCCTGAGTGTTTGTGGGCAGCATCAAAGCATATGATCATTTCAGAAGCGGTCATTCCAAGCCGTTGCGTATAGCCATTGGCACTATGTTGTCCCTTTTGTACACAGCTTTTGGCCATAGCCTGTGCAAACATGGGAGGGATTTTCTCTAAAAATGTCTCTTCCAACAGAGGCATACGGATGCATTTGGCAAATATTTCCGGAAGGTGCACTTCTCTCTTATTTTGTTCATGCTCAAACCACCTTATAATGCTGTCATAAACATGTTCTTCTTTGTCTACATTTAAATCATCACTGTCGAGTATACTTATCAGTTGGTCTTTTCTCAACTGAAGAAATTCTTGCTCTTTGGTGACACTCAGAAACTTTTTACGAATGTAGTCTTGTGATCTGTCTTTGAGTTCCTGATGACCATAGTGATCAGCAAAAATAAACACCCCAATGGAGTTCTGTGGGTCCAAATGACTGATCATATATTTAGCACACTGGTCTTGTATAGAAGGGATCTGGAAGATGCTAGCTGCAGTGAACAAAGCTTGAACGTTGGCCTCTGTCAGCATTACTCTGGAGGTATATGCATAGTTCAATACTAAATGCATTGACTCTGCTTCAACACCAACTATACGAACTTCTTTCTGGGTACTCTCTGTAAGGCCGCTAGTGAACATAGATCTACAAAAGAAAAATATTTAGCAGTTTATTTGTAATTACCTTCTAACTACAGACATAAGAAATGAAATTATATTGTACAGCTAATCCCAATGTGTTTGACCTTATATCAGCACAAATACATTTATCACTGATGTTACACTGTCCTGTTTGGGTACCTAAATTCAGGATCAGTTCTAGACTTAATGAAACAAAAGTGGCAAGCTGGAATTTCTTGCTTAATTATCTCACTACCCCCACATTAAAATTCACTCAGTTTACAAGCAAAGCTCTTGACATATCCAAGTCTTTGCACTCAACTTTCAACGTGTTATTTCATATGCATATTCTAGCATTTTAGAATATATAACTTTAAAGGGAAACAAGCAGTTTAACTATGCTGTTACTGTATCCACGATACCCTAAATACTGGAGCCATTTTTGTTTCTTTTTTTTTTTTAAAATCATGTGACATTTTCTCTAATGAAACTCTCCTTGATCAACAGACACTGATAATTCATTGACATTAAGAGAACAATAATCTTTACTTACTGTTATCGATAGTTACATGGAATATTAGTATAGGTGTGATTTTTTTCTAATTTTCATTTAATGAAAATAAGTTATAATTCTGCTTTTGATCACCACTAGAACAATGGACTATTGTACCTGAAATAAGGACTGATTGCAGCAAGAACATTCCTATGACAGGAGAATGTCTTCCCATGATCCACTTCCACTACAATATCTGTCAGTTGTCCTTCATCATACATGGTTTTAAGCTGTTGAAGAATACTACAAGCATGGAAGGGGTCCATTCCACTGCTGACTGTGTTTGAAGAAGGAATTCCGTTCAGTGTTTGTGAAAACTTACTTGGTTCTACAAAGCAAAATTGAAACTGTTTAACAAAAAACAAACAAAAAACCAACCCCCACACCCCCCAAAAAAACCCCATGCATGAACAAGAATTAGCACAAATTAATATTTCATACTTCCTCACTGTCGCCATCCATTACCAGCAAGTCTAAAATTTTCAAGGGTGAGTAAATATATAAAGATACCTCAATTATTTTTTTTCCTTTTCCCAATGTACATGTAGATTACCGTTAACCTATAAAATTATATCCATTAATATTAAGAAAAAAATCTTATAAATAGTTCATATTTATTACATATCACTGGGGAGAAGGGAAATTAAGTCAAGAATCACAATGCTTACTGACTTATAAAATGGGAAAAACAAAGAATGCAGAAGAATAAAATAAGACCCCAACCTACAACATCATTACACAAGTCTATATGTATGTACTTAACTTCACACTGAAACAGGAACTGGCTACTAACTTACACAAGTGATGGTCAATAGCATAGACTCATGAAGAAACAGCCCTACAGTAAGTATGTTGCAACAAACTTAGATTCACAAAAATTTGTATATACCGTTACATGTTTTTCTTTACAAATAAAATACAATTACCATTTAAATTACTCAGGTATGAAGGAGTTCACGTATCATTGTGAAAACACATGAGGTGGAGCATATGCTTCTAAGTAACATGTGATATGCCTAATGAAGTAAATCCAAAAGTGAAAATTGGGCAATGTCTCAAGCACAAAAATCTGTTTCGTAATAGCAACAATTTTTTACGCAACAACAACAAAGGAGAGCTCAAAAGAAAAACATTAGGTGGTAAGAGCTGCAAATCAGGTAAAGCTGCTGACTGCAACAGAGAACACTTCCAACAAATTTTGGGCAACACAAAGGGGCAAAGAGGATAGCAAACAACTGTTGTTGATGATGAATAGGAGATTTAAATTCTAACTCGTGATGATATACAGCAGTTACGATTTCTCTTACTCGGAACTCAGACACAGCTTTCAGCACAGTCACAATTAAATCAGCAGGGATCTGCTATTGGGCACACATTTCCCATGACAGGTTTAGGACCAAATATTGTCAGTGTCTCTTCAAAGTACTGTTAGGAAAGTCTTCAAAACACTTTTTTTTTTCCAAAGACAACAGTAAATACTTAAAGGTAAGATCTACAACAGGGGAGTTTACTTTATCACAGTAAGTGAGCTCCAACATTCAAAACTAACCAATCATTAGGGAAGGGGAGAATTTGTACTTGTACTTGTTCAGAAACAACATTAATCACTAGTGAGCACATTCCAAGTAAATAATACTTTGCTATATCAGTTCCAAGGCTTCCTACCTAGCAGAGCTTTGATGTAAAAGAAAACTTTGATGTAGCTACAGTTGCAGAAGAGTTTAATTTACTTTCTAAGAGTGAAAAAGATGCAAAATAGTTCTTCTCTGACCCTGCCAGTCACTTGGGCAATGAGCACATGCGATCAAGGCAGCTTCCAGCACTGGTGGACTCAGCCAGGAACAGATACTCATCCCCGTATTCCAGTTTTTCTATTCAGTCCTTGACACTACCCACATTACAGTTTTCACCCCATAAAACCTTCCCAGTCACTTTCATCACCTTCATTTTCTCCCTCCCACCCCAAGCATCTTTTTCCTCTATTAATATCTCTCTCACTTGCACCTCAAAACTTTAACTCTGTTCCTCCCAGACATCACCCCAAAATACTCTCCACGTTAATTTCTCAGACACCCCTCCCTTCTCTGCTCCCCACAGAAGCTCCCTCATAGAAGCCGTTCATCATGGATGACCCCGCTCCTCCCTCTCGGCTCAGCTCCCCTCACACAGCCCACAGTGTGGGGGTGTCCCACACAAGAAACCCTCATTCCATCCTAACAAAGCAGAGTACCACTGCACAGCTCCTCTCATGCAGTACTGCTCTCTCCCCATATACACGCCCTCACTCCGGCATCCTCTTACCCCATCCCCCTGACCC
>NW_009223652.1:0-98482 GCF_000690835.1 Fulmarus glacialis | reverse complement strand
CCAACCTTAATGATTCTATGAATCTGATTGGCATTGCTGTTGGCTGCTGTCAGTTGTATGTGCAGTATTAGATCTGGTTTCTGCAAGAGTGTTTACACTGCATGTTGTCTTGTTGGCAGCAGGCATGCATCAGCACTGCAACTGAAAATGTGCCATTGAAAAGGTAGCTAGCAGATACAATTTGCACAACAAGGTGTGAGGGTGGGAAAGTAGGGGTTGAAAGCAGCCTTCTGTCTCCAAACATAATTATTAATCTTCTGATGGAAGGTGACTATTAGAAGGTTTTTTTACACAAAAAGATGTTAGATGTTTTGTGGGTTTTCTAACACAACGTTAGTGGAGAGACTGTGCATCTAACACTCAAAAAGTTTAGGGCTGGAAAGATACTGTTAAATAATTACCTGCCGTTTGTTGCATGCAGCTGTGGTTTTTTCTACTGCTGTCTGTGCATTGACCTTAAAACCTTACGCTTGATTTAAATGCATCTTCAAAAAGAGATTTCCTCTTAACATGAATGTAAAGTATTGGTATGCTAACCACTGAATTGGATCAGAAAGGTGAATGCTAGTCAGACATTACTGTCTTTTATTTTCATCTGACTGGCTTCAGCTTCCAACCAGCGATTTTGTTATAGCTTTCGTTGGTAGGTTGGGATCCTTTGGTGCCTGGAATTTTTTCACTATGAGGTTTTTGTACGTGTGATGGAATATTTTATTGTGATTTTGTAAAGCTAAATACATTGTTTAAATGAGTTATTTCAAGCCTCATGAAAATACCATGGAACTAACTTTTTTGGCTTTTCCAGGATTTTCAATATTACTCTTTAAAATGTGTCTGTTAGAGCTTTAAATCGAATCCTAATAGGAGTTTTACCTAACATGGGAATAGAATCATTTTACTACTATTTTGTTTTTACCTTTAAAGTCTATCCTTTTGTCACAGTGAAAGCTGGATTGTCTGTCTGCTTTTGTTCTTGAATTATTTTGGGGTTATTGCTTTTCTATATTCAGTCCTTCTTTCTCTAGATGTGAGCATGGATAAAGTTTGCATTTCGTAACATAAAAAGGGGTTTTCTTTGAGTGGGCTGCAGCACAGCAAGTACCTGGAAGCCTTTGTGATGGAACTGTTGTTATTTATAACGTGTTACTATTTATAGCTCTGCCAGTCTCTGGCAGGCAGTGATATTCCAATACTACATATAATACTGAAGGTTTTTATAAGGCCTAATATTGATTGTTGTGAAGGTCTGGAAGTCATTGTGGTTAGATAACTTTGTTCAGCAGTCACTATTGAACTGTGGTATAGTAGAGCTATTTTTGTATGTGTGTGGGAGTACTATGTAGTATTAGATCATGGTGCGTTTCATTTACAGAATGATCTGTATCAGTCACTTTTGGAGACTGTTTCAGGGATCAAGTGTGCTTGCTTGATAGTTGCATTTCCCTTTCCCCTGCGCCTGCCCCCTCCCCCCCCCACCCCGAAAAGGTTTGTTTTCAAATTCTATGCTGCTAATCTTCATTAGTGCAGTTCTGCAAAGTTCTCAAGAAAAATGTTAGCCTTGGTTTAAATTTTTAACTATTTTGATTATGCAATAAAGGAACATTTCATTTCTGTAAGTAATTGAGACTTCATATATTGCGAATTCAGTGTTTTAGTATAGTTATAGTACAAATTCCATAAATTGCTGTGGATGATCAAACTGGATCACCAAGGCAGTAGATTTTTGGGGGGTGGGGGGTGGGTGGGGTGGTGTTATAAAGGCCAAGCACAGGAAATTCTGCCTTCAGTAGGTGATTTGACTGGCCACTTCTTGCCTGTAAGCATAGGCTAGTAGTCTGCAAGTGAGCATTCTCCAGCTGACGGGATTGATAGTGTTTTGTTTCCCTGAACGGCAGAAGATTTCTTAGTCTGCATTCTGTTTGTCTTTGGACTGACCAAAGGTGCTGCTGCAGTCCTCTGTCTTCAGGTGCTTGGAAAGGGAGATGGTGTTATGCTGCATATGTACATATGTGCATACTCGTGCATTTTTTTGCTGAAGCTGATGTGACGTTGAAGTAGACACTGGAATGTCTTTTGGTGAAAGAAAGAAGACAAGAATGCCTAATCTGCATGGAGCAGTAAACAATGTTTTGGGTTTTTGTGGGTTTTTTTGGTTTTGGTGGGGTTTTTTTTAGCAAGTAACAAAAGTGATAGCGAATACAGCTCGACAGAAATCGGGAACTTGACAAAACTACTTTCTGGAAGGACAAAAAGATAGGATTTGCAGTTCTTGAAGATCTAAGAATGTTTGGGGCACCTTTTTTTTTTTTCCCCAGAAACTGGTAGAAATTGTTGAAGTGCCTGCTTTAGACTAGATTTGGACTAATAAGGAGGTTCTTGAAAATCTGAAACTTAATTCAATTTTGGTGAAAATAATGATGAATAAATAGCATTCCTTCCCTTCAGGAATGGAAGAAATGACAGCTAGGGATTTTAAAGTAGCATAATTTTTACAAGCTAAGGAAATAGGTAGATAGGGTCTCTCCTAAGACATAAGGAATATAAGATGATCTGTCAATTTCTGAAAGAGAAATTCTGATGCAGGCAGAAGATAAGAGAGCAGTAGAGCAGTGTTAGGAATTCTAGAAATACTGTTCATTAAAAAAGGATCATGAAAACTGGAAATGAGGACATACATCTCAGGTTGCAGTACAAATAACAGCTAAGGTGAAAAGTCGGGATAGAAAAGCAGAGAAAAGATGCTGAGATAATTTATAGTAATTGGGGAGAATGCTGAAGTACAATGTTTACTTGATTAAAGTAAGTATATAATGATAAAGATGGCTGAATTCATCTTTGTTTTGATCTTCAGAAAAAGATAAATTGTATCCAGAAACTTAAAGGAAATCACAACTCCCCCCTGTCCCTGATACAAATTCTGGGTAAGTTGAAGTATGTTTAGATCCTCTTAGCTTAGTGGGTGCCAGTAGAAGCAAGCCAATGCTGTGTTTGGTGAGTAGCTGACCACTTCTGCAAATGGGAGTGCCTAGTGCAGCACAGCTGTTGCTTACAGGCTTCATGGAAATAGCTGATGGTGATGGCCCCAGGGCTGTGGAAGTGGGAAATGTCTTCTAAAGAAAAGGAAGAGGAGGACATTAGAATAAGTCAGATTGACTGAAGTAGCTGAAAAAATGGTAGAGCTAGTAATGAAGTAATACATAGATAAGCACCAAGAGATAATAAGGTGGTAAAGAGACAATAAATTGTGTTGAGGCAGTCTGATTTCCAGGTTAATTTGATGTTTGCTAAGGCAGTAGCAGTAGATGTGTACCTGGCTTTTTATGAAGTTTTGGTATAGTCCCATGTGAAATT
Source organism: Fulmarus glacialis (assembly GCF_000690835.1). NCBI lineage: Eukaryota > Metazoa > Chordata > Aves > Procellariiformes > Procellariidae > Fulmarus > Fulmarus glacialis. The sequence goes on along the minus strand of NW_009223652.1, from coordinate 95,131 downwards.
TTTAGTTAAAAAAAAAAACAACCCACAGAAAACTATGGAATAACTTTAAGATGAGATTGCTATGTAGTAGATGTGCAGTGTTCTGGTGGGTTGACCCTGTCCAGTGCTAAGCACCCACACAGGTGGTTGCTTCCCTCCTCCCTCCTGTCATTGGGATGGGGGAGAGACTAGGAAGAGCAAAAGTGAGGAAAATTTGTGGGTCGAGATAAAGACAGTTTAATAAGGAAGGAAAGAAGAAGAGAGGCAAGTGATGCAAAGGCGGTCACTCGCCACCTCCCACAAGCAGGCTGATGCCCAGCTGGTCTTGATGTAATGGCTGTCTTGGGAGACAGAGCCACCTAGTTTTTTACTGCTGGGCATGACATCATGTAATATGGAACATCCCTTTGGCCAGCTTAGGTCAGCTGTCCCCGGCTCTGTCTCCTTCCAGCCTCTTACCACCCCCAAACTGACTTGCTGGGGTGGGGGCCGAGTGCAGGAGGAAGAGAGAAAGCCTTCACGCTGTGCAAGTACTGTTCAGCAACAGCCAAAACACGGGTGTGTCATCAACACTTGCAGTCACAAATCCGAAGCCCGGCACCTTATGGGTTGCTGTGAGGAAAGCTGACTCCATCCCAGCCAGAGTCAGTACACATGTTTATGAAGAACACTCCATATATACTCTTCGTTTCACTAACAGTCATTGATCTTCCTGGCACTGTTCTGTGCAGAGTGAGTAGTATTTCTCCAGTTCCCCATGGTCCAAAACAATATAATCCATAACAGAATTTGGCATAGATTTAGGAATTGTTTTGTCTAATTCCATAGTTGCTATATTAAAGCAGCTTTTCTTGATGCCAGTTATCCTTAATATATTAGTGTTTGCAAAAGCCACCTTTTTCCCAAAATTGCTAAAGTATTTTATAGGCTGCTACTTACCCATTTTAAAATATGTTTAGGATTTTTTGCATATTCCTGGAATCAGTTAAATGTAATTTTTCTTCTTGGAATAGTAGGTTGGAAGGATGGATTAGAGCACTGAACTGTGACTCTGAGATATACAATTTTTCTCCTTTTTCTGGTGCTTTGTGTGTTACAGCAGACTATTATATTGACCCTTTTTTCCTCTGAACCTTTCTATGTAAATCTATTTTCCTCTAAACCTTTCTATTGTCTCTTACGAGTTTCTTTGCCCTGTTTGTTTAAATTATTTTCTTTGCCTGGGAAGAGGATACTCTTAACTCTGTGTGTGTGTATCTCTCTCTCTCTCTCTCTCTAAAAAAACCCAGTCACATTAGTTTGTAGTCAGTGTAAAATAAGTAACATAGGATTATAAATACTTTCACTGATTTAATTCCTTAAAATAATACACCTGTGCAAATTTTAGTTGATATTTTTCAGAATTAGGTTTAAGACTGTGTAAATAGAGAAAGAGGCAAAGCTAAAAAGTTACAAAACGACTTTTTGCTAAAATTAATTCACATTTTAACTGCTACTTCTTTGTTTTAGTCCTTGTTTATGCTTTTCTTAAAGATTTATAGACTGGATAGATACATTCAAACCCTGGTAACTAGCAGTGGCATAGAGGAATCCTCTAATCTTTTTTGCATTGTGGTTTGTTAATCATAAAAAGCATTTTGTAACAAGATGGTTAACAGCCTAATATGTTTCATCTCACTGAGACTGAAGGGAAACTGGACCATGTGGTATTGGCAGTAGTTTTATGTAATTGGTATTAACTGTGTGAGTCTTTGCTCATAAATGTTAATTTTATTTATGCTGGAGATTTGGAATAGCCTTCCTGTTGGTATGTTGACAGGGACTAAAAGATAAAGCATGGGATTTGGTCTGGTCAGTTAGACAACAGAATATAGGCTAATGCATTCTCATTAGTGAATGGTATCCTGAAATTTTCCTTTGGAATAGAAAGTAAATGCTGCAGTTGGCCTGGCAGTCAAAGAGTGCTTGAATCTGTTGTTAGTTGAATTGCATAAATCAGAAATGGTTTACTAAGCTCAACTGTTTCTGTACTTCAGTTCTAGTAACTTATCTGTATGCTGTGTCACATGACTGTTGGAAAGTTTAGCTGGAAAGCTAATCAGCACGTGAGCTTGCTAGTTTGGATGGTACATATCAGTGAAATGGCACAGAGTGGAAATCAATGGTCGTACAGTGTTAACAACTAAATTCTCATCTATGAACGTAAATAATTTAGATTGAGAAGACTCTGTGTACCTCCACAAAGGTGCAACTAGTAATGAGAATTGGACTGAAGAACAGAAACAAGTTATGTGGGAAAGCTTACTTGCAGACCTTAATTCCTCTGGCTTTAGCTGGTTTTCTGGCAGTAGTTGTTTAACAAAACTTAATTGTTCAGACTTCATAAAGTGATACATTTATTATAGTTCAGTAAGATCTAAAAATATTTTCCTGTCCTTAATTCTTCAAGTTGCATTTTTTTTGCAACTTCAGAGCTTCTCCAGTTTCCTTACTGACATAGAATCAATCTCTTAATATACTGATCCTATGTGCCAAGTGAAAGCATGTCCTTAAAACAGGGCACTTTAATGAAAAAATTGTAGGTGTTGGTGGGAGAGAGCAGTGCCTTAGAGAGCAGTGGTGGAACTTGAGATGAAGCTTAGGTCTGAGATGTCTAAAAACAGGCTGAATACCTAAGATTAGTGTGGGCTGGATCCTTAAATTTGGCCATCTGCTGGCTACTTGTGTTGGAATAGCTGTACGGGTTGTGGTTGGTGTCCTGTAGCACAACGTGGTAGGTCGGAAAAGGGAATCCAATTTCAACAAACAGCTTTCTTAGAGGCAGCCTGTGGTAGAGAGTAAGGGTCAGCAAGAGTCAGCATCTCCAGTTATGCTGTGTGTGTTCTTTTACTTTTTGCTTCATCATCTTCATTGGGTTTTACAAAGCCCTGTCTTTACCAAACAAGCAGACCCTGTATGCTTTTTGTGGGGTTGGTATTTTTAGTGATTGGTGAGATAAATACCTGGAGAGTATGCTGAAAATGTCTTTATTTCTATAGAGCAATAGGAATGCTTTTGGGGTTGGGGTGGTGTTTGGTTGGGGTTTTTTGTTTGTGGTTTTTTTTTTTGTAGCCACATTTGTTGGGGCTGTGCAAGTATAGCTTGTTTGCCTTTTAATATATGGCCCATGCTCCTGAAATGGTATATAATCAGTGGAATTCATCGATCCTTCTTTAGTTCTGTTTTCCTAGCTTCAGCAGCAAGTTACTAGTTTTAGCCTTTGCTCAGTCCGCTCTGATGCCTTGATCTTTTTGCATATTCTTTTGAAGATTTCTCCATCCCTCTGCTTCACTTTGTTTTGTTTTTTGTTTTGTTTGCCTGTACAGGAGCTAAAAAGTATTGTGGAAGCTCAAGAGAAGAGAGCAGGTATGGTCGATCACTCCTGCCTTCCCGTCTTTCTTCATTTATTTTGCCCTAGATAAAAGCAGTAGTAGTAGTTTCACAGGGATAGGAGGTGAAATGCTTCTGATCTTGTTTTTATGCCCTTCTCTCAGACATAAAACAGGTGGGACTTTGCTGCTTTTGAGTCTTAAAGTAGTGTGGTATCTAATGTCTCAGCTCAGTGTTAGATACATAGTTAATGGGGAGGACTAGACCTCTAGTGCAACAAAAAGACTAAAAAGTGCACTTATTTTTTTATTTTCTTGTTTCCTCTGACAGGTAAGTGTTAATACTCAAAAATTACTGATGCTTTTATGATGTGACCCCCGCAGTCCAGTACCTGGTAGGGATGTGACAGCCTAATCATCTATGATGATCCTAATCATCATTAGATCATCATCTATGAAGGACTACTACTGTATCTGTTCTCAAATGGGTATTTCATGAATGTGGGAATCTGACAGCTGAACTGAGAGCATTTGATAATGTTCTGGAGGAACCAGAGTTCATGGTCTCATGCTGAGTTTGTAACCTCTTCTGCAGCAAAAATGAGGTTTGTGTACAGCCTTCTATATGGAATTAATCCTTTTGTAATCTGAATCTTGGACAGCATAGTATTGCTCTGGCAGTTTGTAGAATTTGCGAGAATTGAATCAGGGTCTGCTGCATGTGTGTGAATAGCCTCTGCATTGTTTGTGGCTCTTGTTGCAGGACACAGAACAAAAGTTTTATCTAGAATCATAGAATCGTTTAGGTTGGAAAAGACCTTTAAGATCATCAAGTCCAACCATTGACCTAGCACTGACATGTCCACCACTAACCCACGTCCCCCAACACCACATCTACACGTCTTTTAAATACCTCCAGGGATGGTGACTCCACCACTTCCCTGGGCAGCCTGTTCCAAGGCCTGACCACTCTTTCAGTAAAGAAATTTTTCCTAATACCCAATCTAAACCTCCCCTGGCGCAACTTGAGGCCATTTCCTCTTGTCCTATCGCTTGTTACTTGGGAGAAGAGACCAACCCCCACCTCGCTACAACCTCCTTTCAGGTAGTTGTAGAGCGCGATGAGGTCTCCCCTCAGCCTCCTCTTCTCCAGGCTAAACAACCCCAGTTCCCTCAGCCGCTCCTCATAAGACTTGTGCTCCAGGCCCTTCACCAGCTTCGTTGCCCTTCTCTGGACACGCTCCAGCACCTCAATGTCCTTCTTGTAGCAAGGAGCCCAAAACTGAACACAGTATTTGAGGTGTGGCCTCACCAGGGCCGAGTAGAGGGTGACAGTCACTTCCCTACTCCTGCTGGCCACACTATTTCTGATACAGGCCAGGATGGCGTTGGCCTTCTTGGCCACCTGGGCACACTGCCGGCTCATATTCAGCCGGCTGTCGACCAACACCCCCAGGTCCTTTTCTGCCAGGCAGCTTTCCGGCTTTGCAACAGTTGTCCAATTCCATCACTGCAATGGAAGGAATTGAAAAGATACTGATTCAGAGGGAGCACTGTGATGAATGTTCATTCCTTTCAATTGAAAAATACTTTTTTTTTCCGCTACATGCTGCAGGCATATGATCCCTAGAGCCTGAGCGGGCCTTGTTATCAACATTACATTTGTTTTCCATTTCTTAGCGCTATGGGGTAAAAAGTGAAAGAGAAAAACAGGGAAGAGATGAGTGAATGTTCAGAGAAGAGTTGAATCCCAGAGAGGGGAAAATAGATTAGTAGAAAAAACTGTCTGGAAGTAGAACTCTGCTTCCTGAATTTCCTTTGGATTGAAGGTCCACCAGTGATAATATTGATGTATAACCCCGAAACATTCCACTTTTAATCTTTTCCCATCTGATGGTATTGCATATAGAAGACCTAATCCATTCAAGCCTGCTTCTGTGACCTGCATTACGTCAAAGCTTCTGGATCATGTTTTATTTATACGTTTTCTTATCTTTTTTTTTCCCCTCTGATACTTGTCTAATTGAATAAATGGCATGATTTATTTTTGGTGGAAATGTCTTAACACCTTTTCACATTTAAGAAAATTGATTTTAATATTAAATGCCTCCTCTGGGTGAACTTTTTATGAAATCTTAATATATTATTGTCTTATTTAAATAAGTTTACCTATATTCTCAATTTAAACTTGAGCAAGGACAGTCAAATCAGTTCTTCAGGTGTGTCATACTTCACTGCATAAGCAAATCCACCATCATTTAGAGACACGCTCTCTCTTGTGGATAGTGACCATTCCAAATGCAGCAATGTTTGTGTAGGTACCATTCCCACTGTATTGTTACAAACCCTGGCTTGTTTCCATCATGTGTAAGGCTGTTATATGGAAAGTTGTCCATAGAATATTCTTCACTGACCTTAGTTTGATGTAAAGTCCAGGAGATCACTGCTTAGATTCTTGTTCGACTAATGTATCTTATTTTCACTACGTTGAAGGCTGTATCTGTTGTCAGTCTGTTACATTGACTTGTACTTAAACAAAGGAGTCTCAAGATTGGCATCACAATCTCTGGTGCTAGTTTTGAACTGAAGATTTGAAGATTTGGCAGAGAGGAGGCCCTGAATATGCTTTTCTATATGAGTTTTGTATAGCGTGACTGACTAGTGCAGACGGGTAAGATTGTTCAGAAGATTGAAGATGGTAGAGCATTTGTTAAACAACCTCTTTTTTTAACCCTTTTTAAAGACCTATTGTGGTGACACTTGACATTTCTTTCAGTTTTTGTGCTAGGTATGCATGCAGTAGTAATAATTTGAAGATTACTTCCTTCACAAATGTCTTGCTTTCTATTGCCATTTTTCTGTCAAAGTAACTTCTATTGTATAACTTAATTTAAGCAATCTGTGCTGCATTTTTACTAACTCTGACTTGCTTTAGAGTTCTCACCTTTTGCTTGTTTCTCTCCCTGTGTGAAATTGCACTGCTTTCTTTTTGCAGGTGATTGAGAAGATACGTGGTGATCATTTTCTTCCTCTTGGATCATGAGAGAATTAGGGCTACAAAGAATGTTAGGCAGTGTTCAATCTAATCTCCAGTTCAGAGACTGAATTAACTAGCTTAATGTAATCTTGGGCAGATGTCTAGCTTCACTAGTAAAAGATGGCAAAAAAAGCAGAGCGGGTTGCTCTCTTTTATAGTGCTTACCATCGGGAAGTTTCTGTCGAATTATGACTTGAATCTGCAGTTTGAGTCTAATAGTTGTTTGGTCCTTGATGGACTAGGTTACTGCTGCCTCCTCTGTAGTGAACTGTAAGGCTTTGAAGAGTGTTGCTGTATTCTTTATCTACTACTTCTTGGATAAATCCAGTCGGATTCATTCCTTGTCACAGACTGTTTTACTGTTGTGGTCATCTGGATTTCTGCTTGGTTCATCTACCCTTTGAGAAGATGCTCAGAAATGGATGTAATTTACCAGTGTTGAGTGGAGTGGGTTATTTTACATGTGCTTTTCCTTCACCCTCTTTGGTCAAATTCTGGGTTAGGTTGTAAGCACCGTAGGTATGATCTGGGAGTTTCTTCATCAGCTTGAAAGTATAACTTTCATTAAGAAGAGTAAAAATTTAAAGATAATCTAGCCTCTTGACCCTGAATTAAATTCTAGTCCCTTAGAAAACAGAATTATTTTACGGGGTTATTTTCCACCCTGAAGAGTAGTACGGGCTGCTTTGTTCCCTGTGGCAGAGTAGACCTATAGCAAAGAGGTAGTATGCTGTATGGTTTGTTCTTTATGTTGCCTTAATGTGATACTCCTCCTTGAAGGAAACCCGTTTCAGTGCCTGACTTAAGAATTTGGTCTGCACAATTTTTCCACTTAAGCAACAAAACTGAATTATTGTTCAATCAAAATCAAGTATTGCTGTATTACAGACACTGAGAAATAAACGTTGATGGTGTGTGTAAAATTGTGAACCGCATATCATGTGATGTCTTACTTTTCTTTCTTCTTGGCTTTGTGGATAAGAAGTGTTTCACTTTGAGTGAGTCTTCTAATATTTCGGTTTTCAATTTTTTAAAGCACGCTTTTAAAGAGATCTTTGCTTTATGTGTTTCTGGGTATATAAATGTATATATATGAAATAAAACAGATGCTGTCCACTAGAATGTCTTTTTTTGGCTGTACTGCCTGCATTAAACATCCATTATCAAGCTGGGCAAAAGGAGTTTTAATGAAGTATAATTAATTCTGGAGATTAGTCGCATTCTTAATGAAAGGGTCAAATTTGCAATGTCGGTAATATATCTGTCCTTCATTCTTCACAAGGTTGTTAACAAAGCAGAATATTGCTTAATTCTTCCGTGGAACTCTGTCAGAGTTTTATCTTCACAAAAATCAATGCAGAACTTGTGAAAACTGAAATAACTGCATTTCTGATGCACTGTTCTGAAAGGGTAAGATTCTGCATTAGGAAAAGAAAACGTGTCTAACAGTTTATGTACTTCAGAAATGGTATTTAAAATCTTTAACAACTCAGCAGTTTGAGATGAGAACAGTTATTCCTGATGGATTTGTATACCTCCAAAAGCGTGGGGTTTTTTTCCTTCATTGTTATTTTTTCCATTAATATGTTCAGGACTAGCTAAACTATACAATGAAATTCTGTTGGCTTTTGAAAGGATCTGAAGACTTGGACTGTTGTTCTGTGTTCTCACAGGTAGCAGGATGCTGGAGGGTGATCTGTTACACAGCTTACTGAAACATTTCCAATAGGTATGTAGCTAGAAACAGTCAATTCAAGAAACATGATTCAGGCTTTTTGGTAAGCTGTAGAGGATCCAAGACTTCCAGGTGCTGTGGTTTCTTGGACATTCTCTCCTTTCTAATATTTCTAATCTCTCATACATGGCATTGGGAACTTCAAACTCTTGCTTGAGCTGATGTTTCTTTCATGGGTGTAGCGTAGCATGCGGGCCGATCCACAAATGAGGTGCTGGTATCAGAAACCTACGCAGCTGCCAGTTTAAGGAAATAATTTTTTTAGCTGTTTTTCTTGAAATGAAAATCTTCCCTAACTTCTGACTTGCAGAAAATTTTCAGTATCTTGAAATATCACTCCAAAAGTTTTAATCTGCTTTAAAATCTTAAAAACAAACAAAGAGCTTTAAAATCTTCCTAACTGCTTTACTTTTAAGTATTAAAAACCACAAGTTGAACAAACAATTTTTTGTTGTGCTCATTTGTTACTAGTGCTTGAAATCTAAATTTTAAGTATTTGACAACTAAGCAGAAGTACATCATATATCATTACTGAGTCTGTAGAAAGAAACTGCTATGCTATCTCAGCAGATCAGTCTTCATTTAAAGAAAATGAATATATGTTTGTATTGAAATACTCTTTAGGATGAAATGTTAACCTAGCCTTTTTTTGAATAACTCAAACTCAGCATGAATATAAAAGTTACACAGAAATCCTTAGTTATTAAAGGTGAAATATTTTAATGGGAGCACATCCAGCATTCAGAGAAGGTCGAATCTAAAACTTTGAAAAAGTCTTTGGTGGTGGGTTTGCTGTTTTTAATTTGAACATACTCATTTTACTTAGAAAAATGTAGATGGAAAGCACTAGTAAAGAAGGCGAGACAAAAAAGAACCCTAATTAGTCACTAATAGTTAAATAATGAGGAGTAGTGGGCTGTAAAAGTGAAGGCAAAGGCCTTGCTGTAGGTGTAATATCAAGGTGGGAATGCTGTATGGATAATCTTATTAAAACTTTTCTGTCTCTAGCAGTGTAGGTTCTGTGGTTAGTTGAACAGTAAGGTCCCATTTCCCCACCTTGGAGCTCAGAGTCTGTTGCTGGCCATTGATAGCAGGATGGCTGTTCTGAGGTGGACCCCACAGCTTTTTGTTTCTTAAGTCTTGAATGCTTTTCCTATTTATATCCTGTCTCTGGAAGAAACTTACATACAGTATTTAACCAGTAGTTGCACTGATGTCTGTAGGACTACTCAAGACAGTAAAATTACAAGTAAAATATGTATGTGAAGCTTTTTCTTTATGCCAGTGATCCTCACATTGCATCTTCTGACCAGACTCTTCTGCAGTATTCCTATAGTTCAGTGATTTATAGGTGAAAATTGATGACTCCTCAGAGTTAAAAATGAATGTTAATTTCATATAATTTAACAAGATAGCATAAAACCATATTTGCAGTGCATTGCTTCAAGTATAAAAGCAGTGGGCCTTCTATTAGTAATTCATAACCAAAGCTGTACTCCTAGTATATTATAATGCCACGCTAGCATTATACTTCCATGTCATTACATTCTGCCTTGAAGTCTGCTACTGTTGGTCTTCAGTGCACCATAATTAACCAACTCTCTGACGCAGTACCCCCTGTTTTTGGAAATAAAGCTAAATACAGTCCTTTATGTCCAGTGCAGTGTAGTCTGCACTAGGGCATAAGATTACTGTATTCTTTCTTCCATTTGAATTCATACAAAGGTAAGTGGGTCATTGTTTTATATATTTGTATTATTGAGTATATTGAGTAACTTCTTGGGGGCTGCAGTATAAATCACGAGAGATTATTCACAAGTTTCACTTTCGCTTTAACCCTGAGAGAGTGACTTCAAATTCCCATGAACTGAAACTGGTGGATTTAAACTGGCTTTAGCTTACGGTGTTGAAGACAGAAGCCTGATTCTGGCAATGTGTATTGACCCAGCGGAGTGATAACAAAATCAAGAAAAAATGCTGTATATTTTGAAAAAAGATGTGATGAATAAAACAAAAATAAAGCCAACCTATGGAAAAAAAAGATATCCGTCTGTAGGCTAAGCCTGCAAAAGTGGCGTTACAGCTTACTAGAACGCTGTTTCTGGAAGGATCTTTAGAACTTAGACTTACTTGTGTATGATAAATTAGATTAAGAAAATTCCTAACTTAGAGACTCAGATTTTGTTTTTTGTACTTAGTAGGATGTCCCTCATTTTGACAAATGTGATTGTATAGGCGTTGCTGTGAGGAACAGTAGCCAAGGAGTAACTGTTAGGACACAGTATGCTTTTTGCTCTGAAAGCTGGAGGATGTCTAATTGTTGCTGATCCTAGTGAATACCCATTCTCTCTTCCCATGCACGTGCTGGTTGGCAAGCAGATAACTGACCTTACTCTAGAAGCCGAAGCAACTCTGTGGAGGCTCTTAGATAAATTGCATACAGCTAAGCAGCTGATATTCTGACCGCGTGCCCCAAACCAAAAAGGTGTACTGAAGTTATGGTGAAGCAAGCCTTCAAGTTAGGCAGGCTTGAAACAGAACTTCATCTCCTTTTCCTGCACTGAACATGCAAAGGGACTCCAAAGGGCTCTGTACCTAAAACGTAGCTGTACAGTAGAGTAATGCAACTCCTTAAAAAGAGACAGTTTAGAACTGCTGGGGTGAGACAGATTGAATAGAGATGTGTCCTTGCTCATGGGAGGAGAGGAAGTGAGTCTTCTGCCAGTCATGCTTTCCAGTCTAGCAGCTTTTGTTGTCTGCCTTGCACAAACCTGGGGACTGTGTCCGTGAAGGGCCCCCATGCCCTTTCACAGACTCCTGCAGGCTGTGGGTTCTTGTTCAGCGTTTCCTCATTCTCTGTCTGGGCTGTCTTTCATTCCTTTTGCTTTTTATTGCCTAGAAAATAACTAAACTTGCTCTCAGTCACTCTTGAGAAGAAGCATTTGTCTTTGTTCCTGAAGGTTTTTCCAGCCCAGAAGGTGTAGGGTGAGCTAGTCAGAGAGTCTTTCCTGCTGCCCAGCCACAGTCTTCCTGAAGACCTACTATATACAGTGACTTGTGAACAAACAAGTGTCTATCCTCTGTTGTAGGTGAATTGATACCTAACTTAATTGAAGGACTGAACTCTGAAATCATTACTGTGCTTCACAGAAAACAGCAATGTAATGTCTTATTTCCTTTGTCTAATTTTGACAGGATGTGTGTATTTGTAACTGAAGGTGTAAAAATGCAAATAAGTAAAATAGGTCCAAATATTTGCTGGAAGGACAATAATAGAATTGCTGACACTAATGGAATTTAATGATCCACTGATTGACGATACCTAAATGAGCAAGAAAAAAGGGAAACCCTAATCCTTCCTGCATATTCCCCCAAGCTTGTGTTATAGTTTGGGAACTAATCCATCAATGCATGTTACCTATGCAAAGAAGGTGAAAACTCTGCTATTCAGCTGATTATAATGGGACTGTCTTAAAAAGTATCACCTTGATTGCGCTGGTTGCATTGTACTTGAGTCTTTCAAATTGCAAATCTCAATGATTATGTGCCTAGCAGTGCTTTTAACACTTTCTGGTTTGCTTGAACATAATTTATAGCTCTTGTATTATACCTTCACTCACAAATTTTGCGGGCAGTTACTGGTTGTCATCACAAAAGACATTTGCTGTCTTTCTAGATGAAAGCAGAATACTGGCTGTTCATTACAAGTAAAATATGGATTTTTTTTTTTTTTTTTTTTTTAAATTTTAATTTACCTGGACTCTTTAGAAATTAGTTGTGGTGGGGAGTTCCCCCAATTGTGAAACGCTGCAAAATACAAAAAAGTATGTCAAGTCAGGTCTGATCTTCCATTCTATTTGGGCAAGAGTCTTAACATCTCTTATACTTTCAAATATTTGTAGTTAAAAGTTTTATAGAAAAGTCATACTGATAAAAGCTAGGTTTTGGGGTCTTATTTCCAGCTAATATCAAGTCTTTGGTATTTGATTTTTATTTATAAGATGAGAGATTTTTATTTATAGGAGAGGATGAGATGATGTGAAGTGAGGAGGAATGTCAGATAAAAGGGTTTAAGCTGGAGGGAGGTAAAAGTATATTATGTGTCTTGGGACACATAATAGAGGGAAGTGAAGGTGGGTACTGGAAGAAGTTATTTTTAAACTATTTTTATTTCCACAAGTGATTTTTGTTTGTTTGTTTAATCTTCTAGCACTGGGAAGTCTAAGATTTGATCTGCTGCAATGGGCATCTGTTTTTTTCCTTCCTTCTAACAGGTCGTGACAATGCATGCGAGAAGACTTCGTACACGTTTCTGCGGAAAGAACTTCCTGTGCGACTAGCTAACACCATGAGAGAAGTCAATTTGTTGCCTGATAATTTACTTAACAGGCCTTCAGTTGGGCTAGTACAGAGTTGGTAAGTTTAAAAAAAAGTGGATTGAAAAATTGGTGTAAAACTAACACTATATGTGTTGCTTTACTTGCAACTCAGCTTAAATTGTCTTGAACTGACGGCTGTTTTCTGCCTTGAATTTTTTATAATGTGTGTTTCTTGTCAAATGAAGTTTCATTTTCTTCTGTCTAATGTTAAGTAAATACTCTAATATGGATCTTAGAGATAAGAATTTGTAAGTTAGTAAAAGCATACTGTTGTCTCCCAGATAATTAGAATCAGTCAGTAACTTTCAAGAGTGAGCTTTCTAAATATTCCTTACTGTATTGCACCCATGACTTCTTGAAATAGCTGTTCTTTCTCCTTATTATTCCTTTGTCAAAAATACTGAACAAAAATTTAAACCTCGTATGTTCTTCTCACTGCTAAATATTTCAGAACATAACCTGGTATTCAGTGGAATTTATGGAACAGGGCAAAAATCTGGTGTCATCCAGTAAGTAACATTCTCCATTGGAAAAACTAGTGTATATCCAAAGTGATTCAAAGTCCTGACATCTTTTCCACAGTAATAAATTTCTAGCCTACTTGCATGTTCAGTGAGGTTTGGAGACTACTGCCTTGTATGTATTAAGCTCTAAAAAACTGTTGCTCATGCGGTATTTATTGTCTCTCTACCTACAAATACTTGATCCAAAGAATTTATGTAAAAATATCTTTGCAGTATACAACAAACTTCCCTTTGTGAATAACAGCTTATCTAACTGTAACAGCAACTAATGTTGTAGGCCTCTTAAGTTCAGTCATAGCCCTTGAGCCAAGAAGTTCCATGTTGACTGTACATTGACTGCTGGGTTTGGTCTCATATTTATCAAGCTTCAGACTTAGAAAATATAAATTAGGATATGTGATACTGTGTACTTTGGCTTAAATATGTTTGTCTATTAAAGGTAATACTAGCTGTCTTGATGACCACTTCAAACATAGTGATTAAGTGCTTCAAATAAATGTGAGTGCTGTGGAGCCACACAATAACAATCACTTTGTGGTTAAGTGGCAGCTTGCAAGGTTTGAAGGCTTGTATCATCTGTCTGATGTTACCGGAAACTGTTATGCCAAATAGGAAAAAGTGGATAATATGCAGGCCTTTTAGGCTTTTCTAATCTAGATGACTTGTGAAGCTGTCTTTAGTGAAATGTGGACAGACAGATGAATGAAGAAAAAGAAATAATTTTTCTGTGGTGACTCTACAGAATAATTCTGCTAGTCCAAATATTGTTTTCTGCCATATGTTTTTGCCCTGCTAATACAGAGTCAAGCAACATTTGGATCACTTCTGGCAAAGGAACTGAATGGGTGTTTAGAGTGGATGCCCCCTTCAGAATTTTTGCTTAGAGGTTTGAGGACTCATGGGATGACTTTTATGGCTAAGATAGATACTACTGATTTTAAAACAAAACAAAACAAAAAAAAAATCAGTCTTGAGTGTATTAGAATATATAATGACTGTAAGATACTTGTCCAAATCATATATTTTATATGATAATGTGATTTGCACTATCATAGCTGTAGATTGATAGTTTTCTGTTAAATGGGCCAAAATATCAGACTTTAACGTGGTGAAGAAGTTCAAGTGGACATCCAACCCAGAGATGGAAGTTTGAAATCAAAATGTTTGTCGTAGTGTTCTTCTAATTTTGATCCTCAGTTAACTAACAGTTTTTGTGGAAACAAATATCTTCACTGAGATTATGTATGAATATTTTTGTGATCTTATGTCAGAAGTAACAACAGTAACTGTAGCATGTTGTCTACCTGATTATAGATGTGGACTTTAAACAGCTTATTTCTTATTTTTCTGTTTAGAGGTTTTTAATTGCTTTTTAAAATATTTACCTGTAGATTATAAGTCCTAGTGATATGGTGATGAACCTTGGGCAAAATTTACTGCATTGGTTAGCTTCTAAAAAGACCAAAACAAAACAGTTTTATTAACTTCAATGTGAATGACCTTGAGTATTATATAGCTATGCTGATAGCAGGTTTTGAAACATATTTATAATTTCTTAACCTAAAGTTTAGACGTATCTAGAGAGAGATTCCTGAATTTTATGCAGTAGAATAAATAAATATAAATTTAGCTGTTCAGCTGTTTTGTGAACTTGTAAAATGAAGAAACCTCTTCTTGACACGCTTGTTTGATACTTCAAGAAAGAAATTTTTTGCAGATCAGATTTCATGATCCTTTATTTTTACTACGCCATAGGTTGAGGAAGCTTGACCATTTATTAATAGGCAAACAAAAAATCTGAAGTACATTTGCCACAAATGAGGAAAGACATAATTTAATGCATTGTTTACCTTAATCTATTTGCTAATTTTCAGTAGTATATGTAGTCACCAGCATACTTATGATTTATTTATGCTACCACTTTGCACTAGAAGCCTATGTTTTTCTGTTCTTTTGGTGAGACTTTTGGTGAGGCTTTCAGCTGGAGCTTTGAAATTTGAGTTCCCAGTCTATTCCTTAACGTCAGCATGCCAAAAAATACAAAAAGCTCCTAATCTTTAAAGTAGGTTTTATTAAACTTTTAAATTAGAGTAAGGTGGCTCTGTAAATAGATGGAAGTTAGGTTTGGTGCAGTAAGCAAACAAATTAACCCTGTCTACTGCAGAGCATGGATCCTTTCCTGTCAATCCTCTGTCCAGCCAGGCAGTGACAGTCTGGGTTGCATGAATAGGTCCCTTGGGAAGCAACCTCAACTTGTTACTTCTGGGAATATGCTCCCTGCTGCAGGCAAGCCCTATTCTCCTCTCGGTTCTCTAATCCATCTTCATCGTCATGCTGTAGGCACTTTGCTTCCTGTACCACACTCCTTGACTGCAATGCGCTGCCTAACAGATTTTACAACTGATTGCTTGATTGCTCTCAGGAAAGGTGCTTTTTTTTTTCCTCTGTCCTTTCTGGGTTCCTTAGCCTGATGTGTGCAGCAATGAGGACAGGCAAGACAGCTGTCCTTCCTTGTGCTACTCAGCTACGCTTTTCTGAATAAAGGTGGCATTATCCACAGACTGAACTATGAACAAAAAAAAAGTTTTGCATTTCAGTCTGTGCAAAGGTAAAACATTAGCTCTGTCCCAGTGTGAGTTTGTAACTTCTTTTATGTGTATGTTTTGCATGGACTAGCAAGGGAAGGAATAAAGTGAATCAAAATAATAACAGTTAATATGTTCTGGCTGTGAACTGCTGTGATTCTAAATAACAGACAGATCAACAATCAGCGTGCTAGGGATCAGCAACTTATTTTCCGTTTTTCAAAACTAATGGCAACTTCTTAGTTCCAAAGAAGTGGACCTTTTTTAGGCCAGCTTTCAGAGGGAACTTTCTAGCTAAAGTGTGCTGCAGGTAGGATATTGAACATGTTGACAGAATTGCATAATAAAGGGTATCATCACTAATGTGATGCGATGAGGGGAAAATAGTTACAATAAAGCCTTATAATGGATAAGGTCAGAGCTTGTAAAATATATAAAGTGAGCGTGAGTTTTGCACAATATGCTACTCAGTCATACCTAAAATTCACATTTTAATTAACACTGACCAAATTTCTCTACTTTTTTTTAGTGCTTTTCCCTGGAAAAGGATATAAATTTCCATTTATCTCCTTGGGAAGACCCATTAGAGAAATCAGTACAGTTTGGGAATTAATAATTATTTTTCCTCTATTTTTTACATTCAGACTATGCTAGTAAGATTGTGTTACCATGGAGATACGTTTTATCTTTTCAGTGCTTTGGTGTTAGAGAGATGCTAAGGGAAAATCTTAGCGAAATACACATAGGAAAAAAGCAAAGGTATCTTGCATGAGTTTAAAAAAAAAAAAAAGGAAAAGAAAATCTGGAGTTGACATTATCTGCATTTGCAGTGATTTCATTTATGAAATGTGCTATTCTAGAATTATTACATTTGGCAGACTAACAAGAATTCAATCCACCTGGCAGTAATTAACAAAAGAACTAAGGCTAAAGGGTGCTTGAAACCAAAGAGCTTACCCAATGAATTTTAGTGTATTGTGATAAAAAATTAAATACCAGAAAGACAACAGATTTGAAGGGCATAGGCTTTGATTTCTGCTTTTGATGACTCACCGAAGATAGCAAAATATAACTGACATTCTTTTTTTCGTCTGTGCTGTGGTTTTTTTGGGACCTGTTTTTACTTAATTCTTTAATCTTAAGCTGTTTGAGAGGGAGCGGGGGGGGATGAATTTTGTGTAAAAAACCAAACCAAAACAAAAAACAAACAAACAAACAAAAAAACCCAAAACAAAACCAAACAAAAAAACCCCCACAAACAACCGGAAATCACAATGGGATAAAAGAAAAAGACGTACAGCATTTGCAGCTCTGATTTTTTATTTAGAGACTTGGGATAATATACCGGGTATTACAACATCCCAGGTTGGGTGATGTATAGTGGTAGACATTGGACAGTGGGTTAGATTTGTTTGACGTAAGGTAACTTTTTTCTAGCTTCAGTCAAGGAATTGGAAGAGATAGTAAAAGAGATGGAAGTTAGATTTGAAGTTAATAACCTTTTCTCTGAGCTGGTCCCTCTAACTTGCTGGATACAGTGCTTGTGCTAATGAACTTGACTTCTAAAGTAATATCAATTTACTTTAGAATCAGAAAGAGACATCTAAATATTGTTGATAACTCCAGCTAAAGGAAAAGCATTGCCTGTTTCCATAGTTTCTCCATCACCACAGAGATTAAAGAGAAATTACTTTAGCACTTTCATAAATTTCCTTAGAGCATTTAGTTTGTGTAATTTTCCTTTGTTTCAGAAACTCTCAGTTCCTCATTGGTGCTATGTTGAGCCTGCAGCATAATGACCTCAGAAGCTGTTCCGCCTGCTGGTTGTGCTGAAGACTGGTGACCACGTTTGGCAGCTTTTTCTGGTTGAGACCTGCTTTAGTCTTTTTCTGAGACAGTTTTCTGCACAATTACTTCGTGCATTAGATAAGAGAAACACTTGGCTTGCCACTGCCTGATACTCTCGTAGAAGTAGAATAATCAAACACAGGAGTAGTGATGTTTGATTATTCCAGGGGCTGCAGTCTTAGGACCAATGTCCCAATAAGCTAACAGAGTATGAATCTCAATAGAGCATGCCAGTAATGGTAGGCAACCAATCAAATCCACATAGCACAAAAATCAGGTATCAGCTACCGTCTGTACCAGAAATACTCATTGCTGTTTTATCCTCAGCATCAGCATGGGATTGCTGATGTTTGAGATTTCTGGTAGGAGGTCTGTAGTAAAAAGCACCTGCTGTGTCGCTTCTCAAGTGTGGTGGTTGTCCTAGGTCTTCAGAAACAGGACTTTCGTAATATTATATGATGACAGATGGGAGTGAGCAGCTTCCTAATAGCCTCCTCTGACTGGCTTTGCCATAAGAGAAGCTGTCGGTTCTTTCATGACACGGATTTATTGAAGTATCTTTCATATGGGAAGAAGATGAGAGAGCTGAATATCTCCTTAGAGTTACTCAGCAAGCCATCTGGACTGTTCAACCTGAAGAAGAGAAGGCTTGGGTGGGCAGGGGGGCAGATATTTATCAGTGTGTATAAATACCTAGTGGGAGAGAATGAAGATGAGGGAGCCAGACTTTTTTCAGTAGTGCTCAGTGACAGAGGCAATAAATACAAATTAAAGCACATGAAATTCCATCTGAACATAAGAAAAAACTTTTTTACAGTGAGGGTGATCAAACACCACAAGAAGGTTGCCCAGAGAGGCTGTGGAGTCTCCATCTGGAGATATTCAAAACCCAACTGGACATGGTCCTGGACAGCCTGCTCTAGTTGACCCTGCTTGAGCAGGAAGGTTGGACTAGCTGATTTCAAGAGATCTCTTGCAACCTAAACGATTCTGTGATTCTGAATTTCCGTGGAAAGCTGGCTTGCAGTCCCGAGTGTTCTGGGTGGCAGAAAGGCCTATTGTTGCCTTTATGAAAATGGGTGTAGAAGAGTGGACTGGGTGTGTGGGGAAAAACAAAGACAGGGCAAGGAAAAAAAATAAAGGCCTCCACAAAACAGGGAGGATGGCAACAAAAATTAAAGTAGGAAGGGAAAGGATTTCAAACCAGGAGAAGGTTTGAAAGGATGGGAGAGGGGAGCATAAAGAGTAGAGGGGTTGTTGGCAAACTTGCTGACACGTACAGCATTTGGTCTTTCGTGTAATATGAGTGTGGAAGGTACTTGTGACAGTCCATAGTCCACCTCCTGGCTGTATGGTGCCTGTGCTGGAGAAATCATAGCGTTTTGGCCCACGCATTGGTTCAGGTCATGATGGCTGCCTTGGGTTTCACACATTTGATGCACATCTACAGCAACTTCCAGTTTAGTTTCTTCTGAGAAGAACCTGGTCTTCTGAGAAGTGCCAAAACCACTTTGCAAATATAAGCAGTGTGGATTAAGTGAAGATTAGTGGGGGATTCATTGCAAAACCATACTGCAGGTTTAGATTTGGAAATAAAAATGCTGACGTAGATAGAGTCATTGAGTGGCAAGAGATCAGCCTGTATTTGAAGAATAGAATAAGACTCCTTCACAGAAATCATGCAGGTATTTTTTGGGTAGATTGCTTTTCTCTGTAGAATCAAAGAAATATTTTGCCTGATTTCCTTTTACTACAGAAACAAATTTAAGACAGCAAATAAGATCTTAGCTTTCTTGTTATATTACAACCCACAGCATGAGGGAACTAGTCCAGTCTGACAATGTGGTGGTCTTAAGTCAAGTTACATGGCTTTTTTCATTCCTAAATGTATTTGCAAGAAAAGGATGCCACATGAATGATACCCTTTTCTCTATTCACAGAAAAAAGTCCAGAAAGTCAGTTTCCTCTTTGAGACAATTATGGATTGAATGACTTAGGTATGTTCTCATCACCCGTCAAGGAAATGGTGAAGGAGGTAGCAAAGACTGGTTGTGGAGTGTCATGTGTTCACTAGAGGCAGAGCAAAATTGGGCACAGGAATGGACCTTAGGCATTGCTTCTCCATGACGTTGCCTGGTTTGGCAAGAAGTCAAAAGCTCATCTTATTGCCTCCATAGAGCCAAACTGATGACGCTCTCAATTGCCTCAATGCCTTGTCCACCACTTTCCCGTTTTTCATTTTGGAGTTCCTTTGTTGATTGTTTATTACTGTGTTTTGCTCACTCTAGTAATGGTACCTTTTTTCCCATCCTGTACCCATGATTAACTTTATTGACCTTGATTCATGAGGCAGATGATGTTGAAGAACACGTACCTCTTTGAAACAAAGGAGTGAGGGTGATCATAATTTGTTACATGTTAAGTCTTGCAAGTGAAGCAACTGAGTTCAGAGAGTAAAGCAGCTTTTTCCAGTGAGAATTAATAGAAGGGGAGTGCGTGCAAGGACACATTCTCAAAGGAGATTAGTTCTCATTCACTCTTCCAGAAACTCAGTCCCTCCTCCAGCTGACGGTCCCGGTGATTCTTCCCCTGCCTCTCTATCCACATCACGTATACTGTCCCTGTGTAGTTAGAACTGCTTCAGTATGTTTCTGACTGCTAAATGTTGCACTTCTCAGGAACTCATCTTCGGTGGATAGTGGGCTATGGCTCCTTAAGTTACTGCCTGTTCCCTGAAGTGACCCTAGGCAATTTCTTGAATTCCTGGGAGCATGGTGTGATGATTGTTCTAAACTAGTACTATCTCTTAGCAGTGTAAAAGAACATGTTTTAAAATAAGCAGTACTAGAGACATCAGCTCCTTCCTGAACTTGTAACTGACAAACATTTAGGGGATTTCTGTAGTCATTTGTGATGGTTGCAGGAGGGCGAAAACACACAGAGGGACAGGAGCTGGTGTTACTGTGCTGACCATGTTGAAAATGTCAGTCTCCCTGGAGAAATGTCACAGTGACCTGTGATAGCTGCAACTGAGATGGGGGGTGGAGCAGCAGCATCCCTCCCATTCTGGAAGGAGTCATGTAGACAGCAGTGCTCTCTTAAGCTTCGCTGAAGCTTGAAGATGTAAGGTGAAGTTTCATAGCCTGCTTAAGCTGATCTTAACATAGAACTGCTACCAAAAGAGGTTTTGTTGTAATGTGAAGTTATCCAAGCTTCGGTGACTGGGGTTGGTCTAATAGGCACTGAGCTTATGCATGATTTAATGGGTTGCTGCTACTGAAAGGGAAAAGGCTTGGTCACTTACTTTGCTTTTTCCTTATGTAGGCTTTATGGTTATCTTTTCTCTCTTGTGCTAGCTTTAGCCGGTTAGACCTTTTTATGAGTTGTTTTCATGTGTGAGAATGATTAAGAAAAACCAAACCTATTTGGCTGGCTGTTTTGCCATTGCAGGGAGTTACAGCTGTTGACACACACCACTGATTAGCATTGATGTTATCATAGTGTAAGTGGCAGTGCTTAACCAGGAGTGAAGGAAGGGCAAAAGGGAGAGGAATGACAGCTCCTTGTGGTAACGTTGAAACCCGACATTTTATGTGTGTGATTGATACCTTGCATGATTTACTTCAAGAAATAGGTCCCAATTCTGTCTTCTTTAAAGCTACATCTATACTGCTAAATGCACCAGTGGTGTGAGGTGGTGGCATTTATACTGGTGTTGGGCTAGTTTCCTACAGCGCAGGCTGGCCACGTTCATCTTGATTGGTACTTTGCCTTAAATCTTTTTTGGGACCTGTGTGGTACCTCTGTGTCTCTAAGCCTCAGTTAAATCTCATGTGTGCCGAATGTCTGAACTAGAGAGAGCTGTGTTCTGTAAAAGTGGTGTTTTTATGAAACTGAGGGTTGTGTCATGTGGCCTAAGGTACAATGTGAGGAGATGTGGGAGTGTGTGAAGGGGCGTATTCTTCTGGAGTACTGTGGTAGGACCAGCTTGGTGCAGTCTTATTAGCACGGCTTTTGGAGAGTGTTCCCTGGAGCTTTATTTTGGAAGGAAGATTGGATCTCTCTGAGGAATGTGGGAGCAAACTAACATCTGTACAAAGTGGATGGACCAGGAAATCAAGATTCAGGGACAAACTAAGTTATCTGAAATTACAGACCTACCTGAAGAGAGGGTTTGCTTTTGTTAACTTCAGCTTGATTTACATAGCAGTTTTCCTGAATCGTGGACTGTAGGGTCATAAATAATACTTTTAAACTCAATATAATATATTGTATTTGCTTTCTTTCCCTTTGTTGCAGCATCCCACTTCGTTTTAGCCTTTGCAGAGAACTGTGTACTATGCTTCTGTTGTTTCAGATAAGGTTGTAGTCTTAAGATCAAAAAAAATTCAAAAGTAATTTAGGTTTAAGTATTTTAACTCTTTCTTTATCATTTTTGCTTATTTCAGGTACATGCAGAGTTTCCTTGAGCTTTTAGAATATGAAAATAAAAGTCCTGAGGATCCTCATGTTCTGGATGAGTGAGTAATTTGTTTTCTTGTGATGGTTCATTTTAAAATAATCTGTCTCAAAAAGCAAGTGTTTTTGTACTATAGGATAACAGTGATCTTATTTGTAAGGTAGAATTTGTGCAGCAAAGGCCAAAATTGTAATCTGGAGCAGAATATAGGAATCTAAGTGCTTTTGAACAATATATTTTGCATTTATACAGTCTGATAGTTTAAGAAACGGCATGAAATGCTTCCTCCAAGGCTGTATTGAGAAGACAAACATGCATGTGAGAATATACTTGCATATCAAATACTTACGACTAAAATATCATTTTAGTATACATTGACCTTAGTAATCTGTTGTATATAATGTATATTCACACATTAATACACTTGGATTTTTTCAGTTCGAAAACATTCAATGTGTCAGTCATTGTTTTTATCTAAAAGCTTTTTTAATGGACTTCAATTATTGGTGTTCACCTACCTCATTGAATAATATTACTTATGTTTTGAGAAGAAAGGAAAGCTTAGCCGATTTTCTTTATCAACAAAGTCATATTAAAATTGTCATTAGAATGTGTCCTTGAAATTTGTATGCATAAAACAGACCCCCCCCCAAAAAGACCCCCCCCCCCCCCATGTAAGTGAGAACAACAGGTGCAACATATGCATCAGAGAGTTAAAAACAAAAAAAAAAACCCAAAACAACTCCCCCGCCAACACTAAGGTCTATGGTTACCCTGTACCGTATAGCAGTCAACTTTGTTTCAGGAGATTACTTCTTGCAGGTTTTTTATTCCATTGATTAGTTTTCTTAGGGTAGCTTGTGTTTTAAACTTGAATTTCTTTTTAAGTTCTGGAAATCTTGCCTGATCAAGCAGTGCTTTATAGGAAGTGTTTCGTAAAACATCTTGCAGTCCAACAAATGCTCTGTTTGTGCAAGATGTGGCCTGTGCTGTGCAAAAATGGTGGTTTGTCTTCAGTTTCAGTTACATTAACTGCTATGTTATGTTAGGTTAAGGGTTTTATTAGGTAATGCATTTTAGATGTTACGCTCTTTTGGTTGTGGGCATGTTATCTGAAATCTTTACACTTTATTTTTTAAGTATCAAGCAGTACATGCAGGAGAAACTCAAGTGCGCAAGTACCAAATTCCCTGCGTGGCAGACCTGTAGAAGGACCTGTAAGGATTATAGACTGAGTGAATTGTAGTGCTATTGAATAAGGGGAAAGTAACTATTTTCTCAGTGCGAGTCCTAAGCTGGAATACTGTCTTCAGTTCTGGGTACTATGTGTTAAGAAATCAAAACACACGTGGACAGTATTGATGTGAAAGGAACAAGAATTAGAGACTTGGATAGTTCCATCTCTGAATAATGTTGAAGGTATTTGTTTAGACTGGCAAAAAAGAGGTTGAAGTGGGAGGCACTGGAAGTCTGAGTGTGCAAAAAAAAAAAAGTCACTCTGATAAAGGAAGATTGGTTGGTCTAAGTGAAGACGTGGAGAATTAAAAAATGGCTGATTTTTATTAAAGTTGAGATTGTACACAGGGCAAAAAGTACAAATTCTAATATTAGTGAGGACAGACTGAAAAAGACATTTCAGAAGACTGTAGAGCATCCCATTTTAAAAGCTTTTAAGAATAGATCAGATAGCTTTTGGTGATGCTTATTCTGTAGTGGATAAATTAGATGAACTTTTCGACTACCTCTAGCTGTTACATTTTGTGATTCTGTATTTACAGCCTGTTTGCTGATGGGACAAGAATTTCTGTTTGTGACTAGTTTAGCAGTAAGTTCTACTGCTTGAATTAGAGGAATGTTTTGAGTGGGATTAAGTTACCAAAACTTAGGTGTCTGTTGCCTTTTGAGATGGCACAAGCTGTCCTAGACATCTAAGCGAGCCTGCCAAGTGTAACACAGGTCCTATAATATCCTGGATGTGCCGGTGCAGGCAAGGTGGTTATGTAGTTTCTGGTACCATCTTAGATGTTCTGTATTTAGGTAGCTGAATTTCAGCTTTTTATGTACTTCAGAGGTTCAAGGTAGATCACAATATATATATTTTTAAAAAGGTTGATGAACAATTTTCTTGGAGATCTGGTTTTAGAGTCTGTTCATAATTATCAAATCAATTATCTGATTTTGCCATATGGATAACACGAATTCTTGATATGTTTCATGGCAATTGGAAATAATTGTTTGAGGTGTTCTGTATCAGTATGATATATCAAATGCTTGATGATGAACCAAATATTTACTCAGTCAGTATAACTGTTTCTTAAAATCTTTGAAATCTTGCAATTACTGTATTATATGTAATTAAGTACATATAATAAGAATGTTGGGAATTTCTTGTTACCTACTGAGGTGAAATCCAGCTAGGGACTTTGACAGTAAAAGTCACCTTTTATACTGAGTTTGGCCTGTGAAAAGAGACGAAAGACACGTTATCTGATTAAAGAGCAGATTTGTACTTCTTGACAGTATTGGATAGGCTACCTAAGATTAGAGAGTCAGATTTACTTTCCTGTTCTTCGCATGTCATCTATTCCTAACTTTCTGAAGGCTATGCCATTTAACTGGATATTGAACTATAATTAGCTATTATTTTAATATTCTTCGCAAACTATGTCTTTCAAAAATACTCTTAACTACATCCGTATTTATCTTGTTATAACCCACAGATAAATCCAACAAATTTCTCAACTTCTGTACCAATATTCCATGTTGCTGCTGTCTAGCCCTATCCTACTTTTATGCCTTATGGTCAGAGGAGAAATATTGGGAACTCTAGTAGTTAATGAACTACTTTTCAGTGGAAAAAACCACATATCTGAGTTCATTTATGTTTACATAACTTTTCTATTCTTTTGTAATTGCATGTGTCGTTTAATACAGAATTTGAGCCATTATCTGGGACTTTGTGGGTAGTGTCTTTAGGGATGCATGAATACAAATAGTACTTTTCTTCAACCAGATTGGTTTGCTTAGAGAAGGACATGTGGAAGTTCAATCTGTAAGGTATGCCCGGTCCTTTGAATCAGAGCGTTTCTTGTCCTAGTGGTATCTGCGGTTTACCTTTTGAGTATCTTGCATATAGTAGCATATGAAGAGGAGTTGGAGCATGCTTCATCTCTTGGTTCCTCTCAGCTGTCTTGTTCCTGCCTTGAGCACACTGTAGAAGCATGCATATTGCATATTAATATTACATATTATATACTTCATATTACAGAAGACCCAGTCTTGCATCCTCTAGTCATCGCAGTGCCCATCCTTGTTAGTGCCCTGTGTGGTATCATTTCATGATGGCCCCCATCTCTTATTCCTTTAGCTTAATTAGTATCACAAAACGTGAGACTTGCCTGGATGGAAGTACTTCTGCCCCTGTACCACCCCAGAAGCTTCTGTTTGGAGCTGAATGTGGTGTCCACCTGTTATGGTTTAACCCCAGCTGGCCATTGAGCACCACGCAGCCGCTTGCTCACTCGCCCCAGGTGGGATGGGGGAGAGAATCAGAAGGGTAAAAGTGAGAAAACTCGTGGGTTGAGATAAAGACAGTTTAATAGGTAAAACAAAAGCCATGCACGCAAGCATAGCAAAACAAGGAATTCATTCACTACTTCCCATCAGCAGGCAGGTGTTCAGCCACCTCCAGGAAAGCAGGGCTCCATCACACGTAAATGGTTACTTGGGAAGACAAACGCCGTCATGCCGAACGTCCCCCCCTTCTTCTTCGCCCAGCTTTATATGCTGAGCATGATGTCATATGGTATGGAATAGCCCATTGGCCAGCTGGGCCAGCCGTCCTGGCCACGCTCCCTCCCAGCCCCCTGCGCACCTGTCAGAGCATGGGAAGATGAAAAGTCCTTGACTAGCGTAAACATTACTTAGCAACAACTAAACATCAGGGTGTTATCAACATTATTCTCATACTACATCCAAAACACAGCACCATACCAGTTAATAGGAAGAAAATCAACTCCATCCCAGCCGAAACCAGGACACCACCTCATGTGCTCAAATACACAAAGACTTACAGAGCAGTTGATTTTTGGAAATGGAATGAGTGCCCTGGTGGTCTTTTTGTCAGCTGAGGCGGCCTTCAGTTTCTGTTATGGCTAATCAAGGTAACAACAGTAGCACAGGAGAGAGAGGGAGCTAAAACGATCTTTTAGAGAGGTTTGATATCCACAGATGTGCTGTATCAATGTTGGCAGTAGTTCTTCAATTAATGCTTTCTAAAATGGTGGAATGACTTATCAGTTGAACATAAAGCTGTCCCCTGATTATTTGTGTATTTCTGCTTGTCTGGGGAGCCTGGTCTGGTGTTCTCAGGCTATCTCAGAATATCTCAGAATTCGGACTCTCTTTCTGAGGAAACAATTTTATGATCAGTGTTACAGGATTATAGATGTTATCCATGTACTGGCACAGCTGTCTATGAAGCCATGCAGTGAAGTGAATTGGGAAATTAATCTAGTGGGAAAATAGCCCTATGGTCCCTAAACTATTAGACCGTGTGGCCTACAAAGACAGACAGTAGTGCCAACGCAATAGAGAGGGTGAACGTTTAGGAGTAAGTGCAGAGACTAAACTAAAGCTGATGTTTTCTGGAATGGCCCAACTTATCTCTGCTCTTAGTGTATGAATTTGAGGACAGATGTATGTTCATGAGTGTTACCTTTTTATGAACGTTGGAGAAAATCCTTTAAAGGGATTTTTTGTCTCAGCATTTCTGTGATGAAGAGGTTCAGAGGTGCTTCAGTTTCTTTATTACATTCTCTTGGTTAGCAGACCTTATGAAGACTTACTACAATGTCGCCACATTACTGTCACTGTCAGTAGTTTGGGCATATGCCAAAAGTTCAGGTTACTTTTGCATTTTTGATAACACAAATATTTTTCCTCAAGCTGCAGAGCGGTCAGGTGGTAGTCTTTCCACAGTTCTGTCAAACAGTGTGATTGCAGGAGTGTTAAGGTAAGGTGTCCATGCTTGGTAGAGGGTGTAAGCTGACAGAAGTGTTGGAAATTTCCTGTGGTGTCAATATGCATCTGGATAAATACACAGAGGCAGAAGTTGTTTTTCAGAAACTGAAGGGTTTTTAAAATGTGCTGTTCCATGTACTTTCAAAGAACACTTACTCTACCCCCTATACCTGTGAGTTTCTTTGCTGATTTTTCTCTTTGCGGCCCTCTCGTGGGAGGGAGTGTGGGTGAGTGCCCTGGAACTGAGAGCAACTGTAGTAGTAAGCTGCCAGTATGTCTAGAGATAACACACACACAAGAAACTTAGTAAACGAGAAGTAACTTTCCTTTCTGCAGCACTAAGATTAAAACAGTTATTCTGTTAGCAATTTGAAATAAGTAAATATTGGAGTAGATTTGATTAAGAAGGTACCATTTTGTTACTTTCAAGTAATGTGAAATGCTACTTCAGTTAGTTTTGCACTTTGAAAGTAGCTACACTTTCTGGTAGAGAAATCTTTCAGAGCGTGAACTTTTACCTGTCTTTCTGGTGATTCTTTAAAAAAGAGTAACTAATCAAAAAAACCCCATTGCATGTCTGTTCCATTTGAAAGGATTTCTCTTTTAGCCTACTCATCACTTTCTTGTCTTTAATCTTTCAGATACTATTATGCATAAAAGAGACATAGCAAAAATTCTCTTTGTCTTTATTTTGACTTTCTTATGACTTCTTTTTTTGCACTGTGATGATAGATCAAAACAGAATAATACATACAGTCATTAGGGAGTTAAATAATAACTTGTGTTGTGACATTCATTAATTGTCTTTGCAGAAGTCTATAGGCTTAATTTATTTAACAGCAATGGTAACGCCTGAAATATTCTTTTGTTAATACAGAAGCCACTGAAGCTCACTTGACTAAAATAGCTTCATATTAATAATTTCTCATCTGTCAAACCAACTGCATTATTTATTCATTTGGTTTTGAAAATACGATACACTGAATTTTGAAAAAACAGTCATTGCTAAATAAAATTTTCAGAGCTATTCTGAGGTATTCCTCCCTCCCAGCTAATCCTATGAGCATTTTAAAAATTCCTTGATATGGTCTCCTACAGTTGAGTACAGTAAAAGCTTTGTGTCTTTCAGGGGTGTGTGGGGTGGGGGCGTGGTAAGGAGTGAGTGGTAAGATTAAGGAAATGTGTTTTGATTTCTGCCCTGCTGCTTTGAAACGTGCCTGTATACTTCATGTGTTTGATCCTTTAAAAGCATCTGCTTGATGGAAACGCTTGAGTGAACTCAGTTTTGAAGATGGAATGGGAAGTTTGTCATATCACTGCAGTAATGAAGAATTCTTTTATTGTGCTTATTTGCACACTAAGCTTCAACTATGATTTGCTGGTCTGTAGCAGATAAACCTCCTAGCCCTTTCATTACCCTTCAGCATGCTCTGTGCATTTGGTAGTGGGATGTCAGCAAACAGTTTGCCTTCATGGAGTATGTAGGCATCATGTTGTATATATTGTGGATAGTGGAGATATTTAAAAACAAATAGCAAAGCTGTCAGCAAATAGCAGCTAGTGGAGGGTGTTGTCAGTTGTCTTTCAGATGTGATTGTAAGTGTTGTTTCTCAGCTCTGTTTTTAGCTAATGTCTTGTTGCTCTGAAACAGAGAAGCAGCATGAGTACTGCCAGGCACTAGTCTTGTTTCAAAAACTAACATCAGATCTCAGTGGTTACAGATCACACAGAATCAAGACTTAATAAACATGAGAAGAGTCTTTTAAGCATTAAAATATTTTAAGCTGTCCAGTCAGCAAGATCAGTAAGTGAGAGAACAGTCATTCTGTACTGTGATGGTATTTAGATTGGGGAATTAGGTTGTTAAAACTTCCCCTTTTCTATGCAACAAAATAGTGTTGAAAGACTACTGAACTGTTTGTTAACACACAGGCAAAAACTGGTGGTTAGACTGCGGATGATGAAAAAACTATTAAAAATGAATCCTATATTCTTTTGGAGCTGGCAGTGTAGAGTGGGAGAAATAATTTTTAAAGTGTATCACTTGTTAAGAATGGTATGGTGTACTATCAAATGATTGTCTTGGCTAAGTGGTTATGAAAAGGACGAAAGCACCTGCTTTAAATGTGGTGACTAATTGGTAGTCTTTTTTACTTTTGGTGGTCTTAATGTTCTTTCCCCTGCTCATTGCAGGGGGGTTGGACTAGATGACCTTTAAAGGTCCCTTCCAACCCAAACTATTCTATGATTCCTTCCTTAGCTGGTATATATTCTACTTTTGATAAAAATAATTATTACATTTCTTTTCAGTGTTCATTATAAATCTGCTGAGAATGTTTTGCTGTTGATATTTTTTTAAAAAGGATCTTCAGAATTGCAGATATAGGCATAGCTGAACAAGTCTCCCAGCTGTACTTCCTTTTGAAAGCTGCATTTCACTGTGTGGTTTTTTTTTTTAAACAAGATCATGTAATCATTGTGGTGTTAATATTCATTTAATATTAGAGAATGTAGCAGAGTTGAGTAGTACTGATTTTCCATGTCTAGGCTTTAGAAAGCTATTAATAATTAATATTTCAAGTATGTATGAGTTTGCATGTGGGGGAAAAAAAAAGGATGAGCACTTTGAAGATTATAGGTGTTGAGCTGCCTTGGCAGGAGAAACAAAAATCCTCCAAGCTGTTTCAAAGTAAGTGCATGCTTGTTACCAGGTGTTTGTTAAAAGCAATGGAAGTGATATCCTAAAACTTCCCGAGCTACCACAGAGAAGAGCCTGTCAGAACACCATTGTATGTGCTCTGCCATCCAGCGGTGTAAAAGGAAACTGAACAGAAGTCACACTGATAATAATTACCTATCCTGATATTCAAATTTAGCAGAATAGATGCCAGGTAAAAGAAATGCTTTCAAAAGTTAACCGGCACGGTTGAGGTGTTGGGAAGAAAGTATGAAGCGTAAAACTTCTCAGGAGATTATGAAGGGCAGTCAGGCTGTTTTTCCTGAGTTTCCTTCCAATCTCCCAGCTACCGTTGGTTGCAGAGGATGAGAGTTACCATGGTACATATGATTGCAATAAAAGAAAATCTTTTGTATTCCATTAATGGTGAAGAGAGATTTGATTTAAAGGAGTGTTTTGGGGAGGAATAACTTAATTTGAGGCCCTAAATATTTCACAGATCTTGTGAGTGAGAGGTTGACCAAATTTTTCTCTTTAAATGGGTTTGTTTAGCTACTGCTATATTTTTATCTTCTCCTTCTGATAATTTTTTGTTGACTTGGAGGGATAGTAAACAGATAAAATGGTTATGCTGTGGGGAGTTGAAAACAGAAGTGAGAGATTCAGTTTAATTATACTTTTAACAATCTGCTTCTAATTTTGTTTCCTCTAGCTTTTTAGATGTTTTAATTAAAGTCAGAAACAGACACAATGATGTGGTTCCAACCATGGCACAAGGGGTGATTGAATACAAGGAAAAATACGGCTTTGATCCATTTGTTAGCAGTAACATCCAGTATTTTCTAGATAGATTCTACACCAACCGCATCTCTTTCCGTATGCTTATTAACCAACACAGTAAGTAATTGCTTTTTTATCTTTGAGAATTCATTAGTTATTGCTTGCAAACCTGAAGGCATAGCTTTGTTTTGTTTTGTTTTTCATATTCATGACTAATTTTTAATATTCTGTGCTAATTATGGTAAAAGATGTACTGGCAACTGGTTTATTTGGTACTTCACAGTTATCAGAAATTATTCCAAAACACCAGTACGCTTTCTTCTAGAATTGTCAGGCTTTGTCAGCATGGCTGTCACTTTTTAATCTTGTTGGCAGAGACAGCTTGCATAGTGATATGTGAAGTATTTTGAGATAGTAGTGGAGTAGCTGTATCTGTCTGCTCACAAATCTCTCAACATAGTTTGTAGAGCTGACATTTATTTCATAATTAAATGCAAGGATGCCATAAATTTTGAATAGGTTATGCACTATTTATTTTTATTGTTGGTTTTTCAGCAAGTTATCTAGACTTTCCTGCCTTGTAAAGAGGTTGAGTATTTCTAACTTAAGTTTTAAATTATATCCCTTGTCTCCCTCTACTTCCTATTCACTAGGAATAAATGCTACAATTAGTCATCTTTTGTCATTAGGTTCTGTTTCATTTTTTGTTACTACTAAAGTTACTTTTTTGTATTCATATTACAGAGTGAAAGGTGTTACTTGTACAGCTCCTATTAACCAGTATGTGCAACCATGCAGAAAGTGATCTGTATAAAGTTAACGACAATTTTGTGATCTCTTTAGTGTATCCTGTACCTTTTAGCTCTAGAGCTTCATTCTCTGCCCGTATTCTGCTTTCAGGAGCTCTTAGAAATTGTAGTACACTACAGATAATGCGGATGCTAGAGTACTGTAGTGTAAGGTATATTTTACTACAAGCTGTGTGTCTTTCCAGTAATCTTTTATGTGACTAGCAGATGCCTTGCTGTGTGTACAAGTAACTTCCATGTGGCAAAGCACAAAAAATGAGATAAATGTGCAGCTTATTCTTTACTTGTGCCTGGGCAGACAAATGACAGACATAAAACCAAGTTAAAAGGCTCTCAGAGAAAAGTTCTAGCAATAAGTAAAAACATTGTCCTAATAGAATTATTAGGCCGAGTGTTAGCATAATTTGCACTAGTTCTAAAATACTAAACTTACTACATTGAACTGAAATGGCTTTTCCTGTGGACACTTTTATTTAACTGGTTGAAACTTTAAACCACTTATAGATGCTTAAAGTTTAATTAACCTTGTACAATTTCTCTGTGCTAAGCAATGTTGGTGATCCATCTGTGATGGCAAATATTAATCTTGAAGCACTGATGAAAAAGAGAATGGGAAAGCAGAATGCAGAAACGGGTTTTTATGTAGTTGCATTTGTTTCATACGTTATTGACAATCTGTTTCTTACAGTGCAGTTCTGCAAGGTGCAGTGTGCCAGTGTGTTAGCTCACCGTGACCGGAATAGGAAAAGCTTTCAGATCTTGTCTTTTGCTCGCCTCATGCTGTATCTGTTTCATATCAGAGCTGACTAACTTACTAAAATAGCAGAAAATCACTTCTGCCAAAAGAGTGTAAAACTTTTCTACTTCTTTGAGAGCTAAACTCTTGGTGAAGGATCTGGTGAGTGCCAGACCCTTGTGCAAAGGAGGGAGCGGGGAGCATACTGCTGAGGGTCAGGGAAAAAGTAGAGTGAGTGAGACCTCTGTGCCAGCTGTGAAATTGCAGCTTAGGTGAGTGTAAAAGGCTTTTAATGCTGTCTTACAGTTCCTCAGTCCTTCTTAGTATAACATTTTCATTGTTGAGTGCTGCTGTTCCGACATAATGGTATGAATGAAGCATTTTACGTTTTAGTTTTATCTAATTTTTGGTAGTCCACTTTGAAATGTAAGTTTTTACCTTAACACTCCCACACCACTATTTCTGTATTAACTAGTCTTAGCTATTAAAAATTTAAAAGGAAAAAAAAAAAAAAGGAGGAGGGAGGCAAGTAGTCTTCCTAAACAAGGATTCTGGCAATTTGCTAAAGTATCTTTTTACAAAATGATGCGCTATCCAGTAAGTTTCAGATACCATCAGATTTAAACTTTCTGGGCTGCCTCAAGCGTAATAGACAATTTAGTGCCATTTCTTTTTCCTTTTAGCACTTCTTTTTGGCGGAGATATTAATCCTGCTCATCCCAAGCATATTGGAAGTATTGATCCTAATTGTAATGTGGCAGAGGTGGTTAAAGGTAAGAGGAAGTTAATATTTTTGTTGTTTTTTTAAAAAAAACCACAACTTAAAATACCCATAAATATGTTATTGAGATACAAAAGACCAAAGGTGATTTAAATTAATTTAATAAAATAAAAAAAAAGAAAAAAATGGAAGTTCTGCAGTTGCTCACAATAAAGCCATGGGCTTATTGAGTCTTACTAATGTCTTCATTATTGAGAATGGAGAAACCTTTGGTATGCTAACAGAACTAAGAAAACAAATGTATTTTTTAATAACTTCAATCTGTCCTTTTAAATATCAGATTAAATATCTAAGTGTTTTATTAAACTTTAGATGTTTTCTTCCCTAAAATACTTAGAAGCAGGTTCTCATGTACTGCTTTTTTATCTGATGCTGGTACTAAAGAAAAATGAGAATAAGTGAAATTTTCCAATTTGTTTAGTTAGGCCTTTCAGTAAAATGTCCTCAGGTGTACAGATATTCCAGTGAAACTCCCCATTACTATGTGCATCAGATCATATCACAGCCTGTTCTCTCTTATACAGCAGACATGTATGTGATGGTTGTACCTGAATGATCTGGTACAGTTGCATTAGAAATCCTGTTTGCTTAATAAATCCTGTTTGCTTCATGTTGTGAATGTTCATATGCTTTCAGAATGTTAGTAAGTGACCATGAAGCATGCTGTCTGTTTCAAGAACTTGTTTATTGAAGGTTCACACTCTGGGTGTATCTGTTTATAAATACAGGTCTTGCTGTAGAAGTGAATTCCACCCTCTATCCTTCACTGCTGTTTGTGCAGCTGTAAGAGGGGAAGAATATGTTTCTCCCCTTTGCTTTCTCTTAGCCTTTGGTGAAGTAAGAGGGAAACCTTTCTTATGTCAGACTTTGACCTGCATAGCTTGCGTTGTAATGTAGATGCTTTTTACTGTTATGAAAGTTTCTTGGCTTCTAGCTCTTTTTGGCTCTAAGGTGGCCTTTTTTCAGCAGCTTTCTTTTCTTTTCATTGATCTTATTCCACTTTGACCTCAGCATTGTATATGTTACAGATGTGTTGTTTATTTAGTTACTCCTTCTAATAGCAATATTTGAATCTATTTTGATGATCAAATTCATAGTTGTTGCCTTGAACAGAGGAGTGCATAGTGTCAGAAGGTGCTCAGTCCAGTTTTCAAGACAGTACCTAAAATAGATCTGCCACATCTGAAGAAACAATCACTAACAAAATGAGGGCATCATAAACAGTATCCAGTGTTGTCTTTCAAAGAAACAAAATGTCCTTAAAGACATAGCCTTTCTAGAGTCAAGGTGATTGAAGCCATTTCCTTGTAGAATTGGTGGAGGGGTTAATTTACATTCTGTATACTGTGCTAGCTCCAGAATGTTCTGGTTCACAGGTGGCATTCTGAGCAATTTGTCAGGGTTAAGATGTTGATTTTGGCACTGTATGTGGCAGCTTCAAGCTCTGTATGCCCTTCAAACAAAATTGAAGAAATGATTTAAACAGTCACTTCTTACTCAAGCAGCTCCACCAAGTGTTGTGTCTGTAACTGCCTGAGGTGGGTCTCTCTATCTCACTGACTGTCCTACAGGAAGATTTTTGAGCTGACAGCAAATCCAGGCTTGTTCCCGGAGGCAGGATTTTAGATGTGCTGGTAGATCCTTCGCTCTTGTTGCTACTTACCTCCAGCCATGACGGGTGCTTTGTAGTCTCTTTTACAGTCTTGGGACTCTGCCAAAGAGTTGGCTTTTAGAAGAAAGTAAAATGTAAGACTGGACTCAGACCCTGTTTGACACAGTTTTGCTCAGGGCTGGATATTTTACTGGATCATGAAGTGATAGTGCCTTACCGTTCGTCTCAAGGATGTTAGGGTGGCTACTTCTTGAAAATGGATGAGAGTTCTACATTAAATTTAGGGAGGCTAAGTGGATTTATTCAGAACTGCTTTGTTCTCTCAAGGTTTGCATAGTGGCTGTGTCTGCTCCACATCCGTGTATTAAGGGCTTTTGATTTATTCCCACACAGTTATTGATTCGCTTTTCAGAGGCCTTGAAGTTTTTCTCCGCAATAAGAATCCAACTCCTGCCCCCTGGATCCATATCTAATTTTCATTTCTATAATGTGGAAACTCTTTGAAGTGTGCTAATGTATTCCTTTCTCCATGTAGATGGCCTTATGGTCATACTAGCTACATTGCTATCTTCAGCTTTTGATGAGTGGGTCAAGATTGTGGCTGTGCTTCTTATGCCCCTTTTTCCTAAAGCACTACTCCTAAAGCCATCGGAAGTTCTGAGATGATCTTAGAATATCGTGTAAGTGTAGGTATTCCTGCATCTTTCTTTCCTAAATAATGCACATCCCAGGCTGAGGTTCTCTGTACAGCTCGGATATTAAATGGGATTTTGATCTTTTTACTAGGGCACATTTTATTGTGTTAATGACAGGACTCTTGTAGAAAGTCTTTGGAGCTGACCATCTTGACACAAAAGGTTCCTACTGGATAGCTGATTTTGTGAGACATTCCTAGGACTTGATCAAGAACATTTTCAGTGTTGATTAACTGGATTTTACTAGACCTCAAGCAGCATTTGTGTGATATGTCCAGCCTTGCAGATGTCTGAACAACTGATATAAATTTTTTTCAGATAACAGGGCACATTGTAGATTATTTCTGTAGACATCTTGAAGGAGAACAATTATAGGTAACCAGCCCTTTCTGGGGACTAGTGATTTTACTTTCTTTGTGTTTGTCACATAGCTCTGGGTCTTGACAGTGACTGTTTTGTTTTGTAGTGTTACTTTGGACAGGAGGAAGAAGATAGATGTAGGGTGAGGTCAAATGCAGTTGTTATGGTATCTTAGCAAATTTCTTTCTGCAGAACTGCCCATCTGTTTATGTGCTTGCTCTTAGCCCACACTTACTACGAGGAAGCCACTTTCATTAAGGTAGCTTAAGCAATGTAGTTAGCACATGTGAGTTTGTGGTTTTGCTTTAAGCTAACGCTTGCTGCTCGTTTTTAAAATATTTTTGCAAATAAGCTACCAGTGAATATTTAGAACCACTAAAGAAATCTTTCAAACAAAAGATGGCTTAAACTTTCTTGCTGTATTTTGACAGTACATGAAGCCTAATTTGGATTATGGGGTTCAGTAGGAAAGAATGAAGAATCTTAAAAGATTCCAGCTTTCCCCCAAAAGACCTTGAAAATCAAGTGTTGTAAACAGTATCGTGTTTGGAAAAACTGAATTTATGGTTGCAATGTCATCTTTTTTTATATGAGATGGAAAGAACAAGCATTAAATTGTGATTGGGATGTGACAAATAAGTAGATATTATGGTCAGCCTAAGATTATACCCTTCTGGTTTTCAAGTCCTGAACAAAGACGAAAAATAGCTTGTCTCTAGTAATCTGCTTTTGTGTGTAGAGCTTTAAACAGAATTTGCCCTTTCTTGACAAATGGGCTATAAGAATACAGAGAAAAAGGGATTAGAATGGATACTAGTTTCACGCTTGTAAACTAGTTACTAAAATGAGTGTTCTGCTTGTAGTCTTTCACATGCAGAATGAACTTTGCTGGTCGTCTGTAGATGATTTTGGTAAATTAGTGTTCTATTTTGTAGATGCTTATGAAACAGCCAAGATGTTATGTGAACAGTACTATCTGGTGGCACCTGATCTGGAAGTTGAAGAATTCAATGGTAATTGTAAAATTAATTTAAGTGATGCATGTAAGAAAAAACATTTCTAATACCTGTGATTTCTAGTTTTGTTAATTAATTGTAAGTTAAAATTTGAACTCTGCAGTTCTATGTGCAGAGTTACTTGTCTTCTTCTAAGGTGTCTACAAGGGCACCTGAATTATAGTTTATCATCATGACATGTTTGTTTACTTCTTGATGCTGAATGCAGAGTGCTAGTTGCTGAATTCGCTATCACTTTAAAGGAAAATAAAGTAGTCAAGAATCTTCATAACTGGGGAAGAAACACGCCTGCCTTCTAACTAATGTTTTAATAGAGCTGAAATTTGTTTCATTTTGAAGTGTGCTTGTAAATTCCACTATGGGTCCTTGCACCAGTGGTGAGCTCTTCCATGTAAGATGGCAAAATTAGAAACTTTTTTTACATAGTCTGTGCTTTAAGTCCTACCATAAACTTCTCACACGAAAATCTGTTTCAAGTTGATTGTAAAGATGAAAATTGGATGCTACGAAACTGGTGAGACAGTCCTTATCAGTGTATTGACTGATTTTTGTTCATCATTTCTATTGACAAGAGGTAAATTGTCTTGAGTGATCCTCTCACAAATTTTGGACAGCTGTCCAAACATAAGACTAAGATGTTTCCAAACTTCAACAGAAGAATTGCAAAAGTCTCAGAAATAGGTAACACTTAAAATAGAGGGAGTGATGTACGGGAATATATGTTGCTCAAAGTACTATTTAATATTGTAGAAATACTTCTCTACACAAAAGCGATATTGTCAACACTGATGCATTACTACCAGCCCCTTCTCCCAAAATCAAAGGACCCAACCTTCTCCCCTTTCCAAAACTGAGTGATTTTTAGAGCTAAAAGTACTGCAGCAGAGGAACCAATGCAAAATTCATTTGAAGGCCTAAGTTGCTGGATCTCATAAAAAAAGAAGCGAGGAAAGAATTACTTGTTTCATTTAAACTAGCTTATTGTCAATGTGAGGAAAGCGACTTTGCAGATTACCTCACAAGAGCAATAATAACTTGTTTTCTACGTGTACTCTATGCCTCAAACGAGTACGAATCAGTCTGCCTTGGTTTTGGTGATGCATAAGAGGATTGGAGTATGGACTCTGACAAAATTAACATAGTAAACCAGCAAGTTGCCTTGCAACTAATTATGCAAAGCATTATTTTGGTCTTTTCCTTTTCCTAAAAGTTTTCACTACTGTCTCTCTTAAAGTAGTAGCTGGTATTATCATCAGCCCTCAGTGCCAAAAAGGATGAAGTTGACTCCAGTCGTGTTCTGTGTGCATGTTTGTATCTTCCTGCAATTTATGAAGCAGGCATTTAGAGACTTTGCTTCAATCTGAACTGCTGCTGAATCCGACAAGCTGTGACTGTATAATTTAATGCCAGTAGATATTTGAATGTTCAGGGATGACTGCATCTTCAGTACCAAAACTGTCCTGCAATGTATTAAATGCAGCTGTATTATTTCCTGCCAAATCAATTAGCACTCTAGCATTCAGAGCTGTGCCAAGCCATACACCTCTGCCGAAACACTAACAACAGGACAACAGTGGACAAACAATTCAGTTATGATTTGGAATAAGAAAACTGTGATACTGTTTGAAATACATTTTGAAAAATTTTACGAATACTTTACATTTTCTATATTTTAATTAAGGGAAAATATGTAGTTGTTTTTAGAATATTTAAAGAGTGAATTTTTTTAGTTTAAGATTCTTTTTGTGCAGCAAATATTATGCTTAAATATTGTGTGTGTTAAGAAAAAGAAAGTTTCCCACTTACGTGGGAAAGTTCTCTTAGTTAACATACATTGTCAGTACAAAACCAGCCCCTGCTTAGTTGAAGTTTCATATCTAAAGAAAGTCTGCTGACAGAGGTGTCTTTGAAAATCATCATTAGAATGTGTTATTTCGGGTGATAGCAGTAACTGAAATTTATGTTTTTACTTCATGGAGCTAATCTTGCACTTGGAAAATTAGAACATGCTTACATATTTGTCTTTGCCTACAGTTTTATGTTATTCCTGTAAATAGAAATGCTACAAAATACTGTTTTGAAAAAAAATAATTTGGCTTTTTTATTTTTATTTTTTTAGCTAAAGCTCCAAACAAGCCTATTCAAGTAGTCTATGTACCTTCTCATTTGTTTCATATGTTATTTGAATTATTCAAGGTAGGTTGCACTTGTTAATATTTGGAAGGGTTTTGTGAACTTACATTACTGTTGAAATCGAGATTCTTTTCAGTTATAGCTTTTCAATGTTATTTCAGTTTTCCTTTCTTAAGCTTATTCTTAAACAAGTGAAGAGGGTTTGAAACTGTTACAAGCTAGGCTTACAGCCTTCTCTTACGCCCTTGTGTACTTAAAAAAATTTCTGTGTTTTCCCACTTCTTCTGTGCTTTTGCAGCTGATTAACTTAAAACGCTCATGATAGTCTATTTTTGCAATTATGATATATTCATTACCTTGCAATTTTCATAAGCGTGCTTCTTTATTGCATATTTGAGGACTGGTTAGGATCAGTGTCTGCTGTTTATTGTGGAAACAGCCCATATGTCTTTGAATAGTATAAATTACGTGCTTTGTTTTGTTTTTATTTGTGTTTTCTGAATAATGGGAACAGTGAAAATGGAAAGTGTGAGAGCTATTGTATGCTTTCAAATAAGGTAGGTGGTCTCTAGGTGGTGCAATTGAACTCTAGAAGTTCAGGGGAAAAATGCATTTGGTCAGAGAGAAACTTTTCTTGTATTTCCTAAATAATGGTATTTTGGGTTTGATTTCTGACATTTGTCAAGTATGTTCATTTAAATCTTCCCTTATTTTGCCATTTGTAACAATTAGTTCTAGGGCAAAACAGGTGAGAATTTGTATGCTACTTGTAGGTATGTTTTGGTACAAGTCATGAAACAGTATGAAACCAGTAAGTTGTAGCTGTAAGTAATGGTAATCTGTGACAGACTGGCAGTGGAAACTCTGTTAATAGATATGATAAAGTCAGATTGATAGATGGTAACTTAAAAATTATGTGACCCAGGCTGAGAAAATCAAAGCTTGTTCTCTGTGGTGAACATCACTCTTGGTGTTCTGCAAGGTGGAGGTGAAGGATGTTGTCATCCCTTACATATAATTACTTGATTTCACACGGAAAAAAAAAAATTCTTGCTTTATGTTCTCTGCCTATATCTCTCTATATATCAAATAGATATAAGTAGGTATAATGGAGTTTTGATGTGAAAGCTTAACTGGATAATTCATTGACTTGAAAGCACTTCTTGAATTTGTTTTAAATATGGCCTTTTCTGTCTTGTATACAAATGTAGGTTAAAGTATCTAGATTCAACAAAATAAATGCAAGTTCTGAGTTGTCACAAAAAGCATATATGGTAAAGTTAGAATCAAAGACACTGGTTTTTCTTTTATCTCCAGAATTCAATGAGAGCTACAGTGGAATTGCATGAAGGTAAGAGAGAAGGCTATCCATCGATCAAAACTTTAGTCACTTTGGGGAAAGAAGATCTATCTATTAAGGTAAATGCCTAAAAATAATACGCAGCTTACAAACCTGCTAGGTTGTAATTTGAAAAGGCAAATTAATTATTGTATCACTTCTGACGTTTGTTTCATATTCATTAGAATAGAATATTTTCAGTTGGAAGGGACCTACAACAAACATCTAGTCCAACTGCCTGACCAATTCAGGGCTGACCAAAAGTTAAAGCATGTTATTAAGTGCTTTGTCCAAATGCCTCTTAAACACTGACAGGCTTGGGGCATTGACCACCTCTCTAGGAAGCCTGTTCCAGTGTTTGACCACCTTCTTGGTAAAGAAATGCTTCCTAATGTCCAGTCTAAACCTCCTCTGCCGCAGCTTTGAACCATTCCCTCACATCCTGTCGCTGGATACCAGGGAGAAGAGATCACATCGCTCTCCAATTCCCTTCCTCAGGAAGCTGTAGAGCACAATGAGGTCACCCCTCAGCCTCCTTTTTTCCAAATTAGACAAACCCGAAGTCCTTAGCTGCTCCTTTAATATTTCTAAAGTCATTTAGATAATGCTGCTTGAGTTTTGCAGGGTTTTTTCAGAACATAATGTTTAAAACTCTAACTTTTCATTCCTTAGATAAGTGATCAAGGTGGAGGTGTACCTTTAAGAAAAATAGACAGATTGTTTAACTACATGTACTCAACAGCACCCAGGCCTAGTTTGGAGCCCTCGAGAGCTGTGCCTTTGGTAAGCAATTGCAAGTCCTGCAAAGGACTGTCGTGGTTTAACCCCAGCCGCTCGCTCACTCCCCCCCGGTGGGATGGGGGAGAGAATCGGAAGGGGAAAAGGGAGAAAACTCGTGGGTTGAGATAAAG
Source organism: Fulmarus glacialis (assembly GCF_000690835.1). Lineage (NCBI taxonomy): Eukaryota > Metazoa > Chordata > Aves > Procellariiformes > Procellariidae > Fulmarus > Fulmarus glacialis. The sequence continues at coordinate 54,346 of NW_009223652.1, read as the reverse complement.
ACAGTTTAATAGGTAAAGCAAAAGCCACGCATGCAAGCAAAGCAAAACAAGGAATTCATTCACTACTTCCCGTTGGCAGGCAGGTGTTCAGCTATCCCCAGGAAAGCAGGGCTCCATCATGTGTAACGGTTACTTGGGAAGGCAAGCACCATCACTCCGAATGTCCCACTCTTCCTTCTTCTTCCCCCACCTTTATATGCTGAGCATGATGTCATGCGGTATGGAATATCCCTGTGGTCAGTTGGGATCAGCTGTCCTGGCTGTGTCCCCTCCCAGCTTCTTGTGCACCTGACAGAGCATGGGAAGCTGAGAAGTCCTTGACTAGCGTAAACACTGGTCAGCAACAACTAAAACATCAATGTGTTATCAACATTATTCTCATACTAAATCCAAAACACAGCATTATACCAACTACTAGGAAGAAAATTAACTCTATCCCAGCCAAAACCAGGACAAATATGTATTTAAATGTCCCTTTGCACTGCTCTGGTTGTACGTTTCCCTTCACTGCAATCTACTGGGTCAGGTTTTCCATTGAAGAAATTGTTTATCATTAGCAATTCTGTGCAGGTAAAACATATCAGGAGAAAATTGATTCTGTTATCATCACTTAGAGTTTGGAGTAGAAAATTGCTTTTCTTTGTCTTGACATTATATTCTTGGAAACAAGCATGTCTGCATAAGCACAATATTTTCACAGGTTAATGGACAGGATTTTTAGTGCTGTTATTACTAAGAAGGTGGATAACCTAATGAGTTCCTCTTCAGTGTGTAAATTACTGTTTATCTAAATTTCATATAATAAATATTGAAAAGGTGAGCCACACTGTCAGAATTACAGCACTTGAGAAACACCTCCTGCTAATGCACAAGCTTATATAGAACTTTGAAAATTATTTTTATGTAAGTTATGGACTGTAAAAACACATTTTGAAAAAAGAAATTCCCAAACCTGCATGTGATATGAACACTTTTGGTATATTCCTTTTCAGTTGGAAATATCTCATGTGATACTCCCTTCTGAGATGTATCAGGGTCAGATTTCAAACAAACAAAATTTCCCCATAGTTTTTTCCAAGCAGGGAAATATTTCAGTGTGGAATGCGTAGATTCTTTTAGCAAGCGTGATTTTTTAAATTATTATTAAAGTCAAATTATTATTTCTAAATCATTTTATTAAATTACATATTGGCTCATTGTGATAAAAATGATACAGCTACTGTTCCGTTTGACTGGCTTTCAATAAGTGGATCAATACTGATAATGCATCTTTGCCTTTTCTCATCTTTGTTCTCGATTGCTTCTGATGCAATCCTTTCTCTTCAAGCATGTCCAGAAAAAGTTGATTCTTTGAGAAATTTCCTTTCCCCATTTAGGAACGCTCTCATCTAGCATGTTCCTAAGTGATTCCCCACCCCCACCCCCACCCGCCCTGCTGATACTTCTGTGCTTGAAGTGCCTTCAGGCAGCTAATAAAATGTGGCACAGAGAATGTGTGACTATTTCTGATATAAAATAATAACAGTGAACTGAGGGTGAAACCAGTTCAGAGTGGTTCAGAGATAATAAATTTCCTTTTAGATTTTTAGCAGAAAGTCTTTATGGTACTGTCTTAGTGCACAGTTCATAACTTTGTGGCACGTAAGTGTATTGCATTGTTTTCACCAGTGTTTGATGCCACCATGGTAGGTGTGAAACCCAGTTCTGTATCTGCGTTGACTTGAGATTAATCCTTCGCAGCTCCTACCTCTACAACACACCTTAGTAATACATTTCAAACTTTTGCCTTTTCATAGAATATTCTTGAATGGGATGGGTGATAGGGAACAGGCCTTAATTAAAATATAAACTTTTTTCTTTATGTCAGGAGCGATAGAATCTTTCTTGATTCATAATCTGCCTTTGCTCTGTCTCACTTTTGATCAGCAATTTACTGTATCAGCCTACAAGGATTTCCTGAAACTTGTTATCACTATAAACTTAGATCTTGATTACCAGTTGTATTCACTATTAAAATGTCTCTCCCTTTGTGGCTCTCTGATTGTAAAATCTTAGGATTGACACTATTCTTTTTTTTTTTTTTTGTGCATCTTTAGCAATGCATTCCTGTGTTTATCTCCTCATCTTCAAGATCGCTTGCTTTGATTCTGTGGCTTTTATACTTAGTATTCTTCTACTGTACCCCATTTTCTGGCTTTGTTTTCCTGTTCAGTCTATATGTCACTGTAGTCAGACCTGCAAAGTATCCCCCTCTCTTGTGAACCTGGCAGCTTTTGCCCTGTGAGTCTGACTGATGTCTGTACATGAGTGAATGTCGAGAAGAGTTGTTAAGCTCTGTTATTTATATGTGTGTGCAGAAAGAAAAAAGTCAAGAGCTTTGCCACAAGTCTGTGGCATATCTTTCTACTAAGAGGAAAAAGAACTTAGCAGTGAAGCTTGACACGTTATGTATTATGGCCCAGATCCAGTTATGAAAACAATTATGCTATACTTCTAGAAATAAAAATCCTTCAGCAGAAAGGTTCCGCATAAATCCTCTTCAAAGTCCATGCAGAAGGAGTGTTTCTGTATTGCTTAGTGCCAAAGACCAAACCACTTAAGAATTACAGTGCTCCAGAAGGTAGGTAGGTCTGTGCTTGTGTCATTCTTGACTTAGGTAATATTCTTGCAGTGCAGTGTAAATAGACATATTTTTCTAACACTCCCTCTCCTTGTTATATGATCCCCTGTCTAGTTTATGAAACATTCATGGACTTGGGAAGTGGAAGAGAGGGATCTTTTTGTTGATTGGTGAAAATTCTTTCTTGGTGTTATTGCAACTGTTGTTCAATAACTGCTGAGAAACCTTGTTACCATGGCAGCATTCGCATTCTAGCAGGTCTTGTATTCATCTCTACTGCTATACACATAGTGGAAACGTTAGAAACACATGGTAATGTTTAATGATAATTAGGTTTCCTTAGAGAATTTAATGATTCTCTTTCTGGCAGCATTTGTGTGTAGTGGGAGAACTGTGGCTTAAATTAGGTTTAATTTAACTTGTAGACACTAGTAACACAGAAACTTAATAATTTCCTATTTGTATAATGCATACTGTAATATTTAATGAGAAATCGTCTCTAAACAGCTTTCCCTTCTCAAGGCAGATGTGCCATCATTGACTATATTCTGTCCTCTAGGTCAAGCACAGACCTACATAGTAATCACTTCTTGTTAACTGGCTTTTGCAAAATAGACCTTTTGCAAGGTCTTGCCTTAACAAGGTACTCATCTGGGATCTGTCGTTTTCATATTTCTTATGTTATTTCTTCAGTTGTCTGTTTTGGAAAATACCCTGAAGACAATGTAGAGAAGAGACTGACAGGAAATTTTTGGAAGATAGCAGTATGAAATAATCATGTGGGCTAGCACAGAGCATTTTAAAAAAAAAAAAAAAAAGATTTTCCTGCAAGGAGCAGGAGACAAACAGAAGTTGGGCATGGGTTTTAAGGAGGTGTAATTCTGGAGAGAGGAAAGTATAACGTGTTTTCAGGATTGCTTGATACTTGCCCTTTACTTGAGCTGTTCCTGGTGGTATGTACTATCTACAACTTGCCCTTCGGTTACTGTGCTTTTTAATTTCTGTAATGTGTTTATTGTCCAGTCTCCAGAAGAGATGCAAGTCAGTTTTTGGAATTTTTTTTTTTAGTGCTTGCTAAGACAGTCAAGTAACTTCCATTTTTTAGAGGTTAAGAAATAAATGCGTCTAGTTTCAAGACCAGATGTTTGAAAGTGATGCAGGTGTCTTTAATGGGAATCTTTGAGAATTACGTTTTTAAAGCATACTGTTGTTTGAAAAAGTGGAGCTAAGCAACTGTTTTAACTGTGGAAATGGACACTAATAACTGTGACAAGTGGTGTGAGTAGAAAAGGGCATCTTTGGCATTTCTGTTTCTCATTTTGCTCAGAAGAACTGAGTGAGCAACTCTAACCAATTTGAGATCACTAAATTTAGACTTCTGTAAAAACAAGGCAAAGAGGTCAAAAGATACAGTAGAGATAGTAGATGGCAGCAAGAGAATTTGTGATGGATACTGTAGTACAAAGTTCTTTAATGTTCACCCCTCCCTCATGGGATTTCCTGTAAAGTGATACCAGATACTAGCTGTGTATAATGCTCACAAGTCCTTCTTAGCCTTCTCTTTTTTGTATCACTTTGGGGCTTTGTTTCTAAGATTCAGGGCATGATTCTCAGTTATCTGTCAGGTTGACTTTGTAGAAATATTATAGTGGAACGACTTACTGGTTTTCTGGTCTAATTCTTCTTGTAATCCATCCTTATGGAAAAGTTGTATTACTTCATTGCCTTGTATATCCTTCTTTTCAAATGCTTGTGTCTGGAACCCTTCCTTCATTGCTCTGGATGGCCCTGAAAAATTCAGGGGGGGTTCACATGAATAATCAACCACTGTGATTCTCAGCACATACCCAGTCATCTGAAAGAGTCGATTTGTAGACCAAAATCTTACTCCCTGGCTGCAGTGAGAAAGGCTTGGGTTTTTTACAACTTTTTCTGGCAAGGGTGGGTTGGAAGAGGTGCCAAGCATTGACCTTGCTGCAGCTATGGTTACAAATATTAGTGTTGTAAATGTAAAATCTAAAATTTGTACCTGTCAAGTCTATTATGCTTTGAAAATTGTGTGGTCTGTACAGGGTCTCAGTCCTTAGTAGATCAATCAGTGCTGTGGAATCCTGATCTTTTGTTAGATGGGTAAACAACAGTGAGGATTATTTGCCTTGTATTGCTTTATTGCTTTGTATGTAGTCTTCTGCAGTAGTCTCCTGATCTCTATTGCAGTATGGCATCAGCAATCATTTAATATTGTGACCTAGATGAAGTAAACAGAGTTGTCTCTGGCTTTCTTGTGTAGTCTCCTAAGTGTGGAGACGTTTCAGAATAATAATCCCGGGCTTCGGGGAGAAAAAAATGCCGTCAAAAATCTTATTTTTAGCAAAGAAAGAATGGAATATTATAGCAATGGTAATCATAGTGAGGAAGCAGTAGAGAGTATCGTTTTGCTTTGGTGATTGGAGGCAGCATGTAGTGTATGTTACACCTACCTGTCTCTTTGAGAAAATGCAGAATGGACAAGGTAGTTCTAAAAAAGGACTCTGATATTTTTCCCTTTCCTGTACTTAAACTAAAAAATTATGCCTAGGAAAAAAGGAGATTGCTCAAAAAGCTGAATACCAACTTATAGTGTAGGCTGAATAATAAAGGAAAGCTTGAAAAGTAATTTGTTGCAAATCTAATATTTAGGTATCTTCTGTTTTATAAATGATTGCAGTGATCTATTGCATTTTTTTAACTTCCCATCATGTTTTTCCTTTTGTTTTCTTGTTTTTGTAGGCTGGGTTTGGCTATGGCTTGCCAATTTCTCGTCTGTACGCTAGGTACTTTCAAGGTGACCTTAAACTCTACTCAATGGAAGGCGTTGGTTCAGATGCTGTAATTTATTTGAAGGTATGAATTTGACCCTTTTATAAGCTGGTAATGCAGTGCAATTTGTTTATAGCAGGCTGAGTAAGTGAACTTTCTCTCTTTTCACTCTTCAACTTGTTTTCAAATTTGTAATTGCTATCTTTGTTATATTTTGTCTAAATCAGTTACACAGAATCCAAAAAACCAAGGTTGTAAATATTAACCCAGCACTACTACTAGTTAGTTTGCTTTTATTTTTTTTTTTCAGTCCCCTGAGTTGGATCTTTGCATTTTGTTAATCCGTCATAAGGGCTGAATTTTCAAAGAACTGTGTGATGAGAGATAGTTTTGGTTATTACTTTTTGATTCTAAAAGTTTCAACCACAATAAAACTGAGAAGACTGTTGAGTAACTCCTGACTAGTACATAATTTTTTTTCTATGTAGTTCTTGACCTTTTTGCAATAGACTGTATTGATCCTCTTGTCATTTTTCTGCGAGACCCCAGGCTACTCAGGAGCTTAAGGTTGAAACTAACTGCTTGAATTTCATCAGGAAATTTAAAAGAATAATAGTGTATAGCTCATGTGTAGGTCATTGACTTAGCATTGTCACTGTGCCTTGCTGTATGTAGCGAGTGAGTTTGTGGAATCCGTTGTCACTGTGCCTTGCTGTACGTAGCGAGTGAGTTTGTGGAATCCTGTGCTAACTTTAGTTTCTGATGAGTTTAATCCTGTGCATGTATGTGTGGAGGGAAAAGGCATGGTCTTTCTCAGAGGAAAAAGGCATGCTAATGGACTGAATTAGATCAGTCCTCACAGATCAGTGTGCTGACAGAGTCCGAGTTTGTTGAAGAAGTGAAATGTTTAAGTAAAGTAGCTGTCTGCCCCATGTCAATGACAAATCTCCCTAAAATGTTTTTGAACAAAACTTTTTTTCTTGCTTTCTTTGTAGACACCACTCCCTGGAAAGAAGGGAAATATTTTAAAGTGTTACTATTTTCTTTTAACTTTTACTATGACTAGTACTTTGACTGTGACTAGAGCGAATCAGTCACAGCTAAAGTATTTTCAAAATAGTATTGTGACATGTAACACTCGGATAATTGTGACACTTGTTCGATACAGAGGTTGTAACTGTAGAACTCCCCAGAGTATCTCTAATGATATCTTACCGTTGCTTTTGTTTTTCCATAGGCCCTTTCAAGTGAATCATTTGAAAGACTTCCGGTTTTTAATAAGTCAGCATGGCGACACTACAAGACCACACCTGAAGCAGATGACTGGAGCAATCCTAGCAGTGAACCAAGGGATGCTTCTAAATATAAAGCTAATCGATAATTTGCCACCTTTTGTCTCTATTGGAGATGACCTCTGCATTCAGTATAAAGTCTCTGCTTTGTTCCAAAATCCTTCAAACCACAATAGCTAATTACTTCCAAACAAAGACCTAATCAGGGCATTGAAAAATACAAAGAACAAAGTGATGATTGGGACTTATAGGAAGGCACTAAGCACGTTTGGTATGTGAATCCTGTCTACTTCACCAGAATATGCTTGGTTGCTTCAGTCATGCATTGACAAAAGGGATTGCACTCTGATTGCACTTAAGAATACAATGTTGTAACAAAAAGATACTATTTGAAATGGCCAATTTTTATTCCAATATAAGGATTGGCGAGCTGTGCAGAATCCATTTAAATGGTGAACAGTATCTTGCACAGCAATATGGTATAAGAGAAAAATTCTAATGTAGTTAAACATACACTTTGAAAATCCACTCTTTGCTGCATTTTATATTGCACAGTGTCACCTGTTACAGAAAATCCCTTTGAGCTCTTCGGATCTTATATCTAATGAGCTTGTAAATGCATAGTTCTAAAAAGGGTTGTGCAGCTTTAAACTGATGCTTTCCCCAAATTCCCAAATCCATTTGTCAAGTGCATACAAAAATGATGTTGTTATAAGACATTGGGACTTCCACTCCTTGGTATGCACCTTAATGATTTTCTTGACACGCAAACACAGAAATGCATTTCTATACATTTTTCCTTGTTTTGAGGAAAGATCATAAGCAGTTAGATCATCTCTCCATACAAGAAATTCTGTCAATACAGGGGCAGGGGGTAATTCAATTTCATGTTTATTGCCTATCAGTTTTGGGGGGTTGGGGAGGGGAGGGAAATGCTGAAAGGCCAGACAGCCAGTCATACAAATGAATTTGCCTTAAGAGTGTTGGTTGCTTGGAACCTGATTAGTTAAAACCTGTAAATAGTTTGCAAAGTTATTTATATAATTCAGTGTCTGACTATAGTCTGGTAATCTGAATTTGTAGTGTATATAAAGATGTTGTACACCAGCTTTTGGAAATTGTCATTGGTCTAAATACATGAAACTGGAAATACCGTAGAAATGGGAGGGATAAAACATAGCTGGTACCTGATTTAAGAAAAAAAAAATCAAAGAGGAAAAAACCTAAATATTTTCCCCCTAAATTTATTGTAAGGGTTATTGCTGACTATTAGGAAACTGTTCTTCACCAAGTCTTTGCCAAATACTGTTTCTGATACTATGGCCTTTCAGAAAAATCTGGGAAATCTAGAAGTTCTGGTGATATCCTAGCCGTGGGAATAAAGTAGATGAGTTGCTTACAACTCTGCACCCTGAGTTTCTCTTAGGTGTTTTGATATTTTTTTGAAAGATATTGCAGATTTTAGCATGAAAAAATGAGACTTGGTTGCTAAAATTGTGGGGGAACTGTCCCTTTTGTCCTCCCAATATTTATTTTTGTAAAGAACTGATCTATTAGGTAAACAGGGAAATGTTGAGAAATCCCTAGGTATTTTTTAAAAGAAATCTTAGTTTGACTTAATGATAGTACTTTGCACTTACATAGCATATTTCATCAAAGGATTACAAAGTGCTTTGAGCAATAAACTTCATATGGCCCCATTTCTGAAGAGTCGGAGTCCTTACCTTGCAAACCCTTACTCTCATCTGTTGCAGTCAGTTCAAGAATTTGTATGTGAACAGTTCATGAGTTTGCAGGGCTTGAGGGTCTGTGGACTTCGCTACGCTGTACAGATAAGTCACGCTGGAGCGCCAGGTCATTTTAACGCTCTCTCATACATGTCTCTGCGGAGTGCTGCCATACTGTTCAGAGGTAGAGATACCAGGACAGCTGCTGAAGGCTGTCTGACTTGTTAGCTGGTTAAGCGGTGCCAGCAGGTAGGAGGAGGGTGCGTGCTGATGGGGCTGTCCTCTTCTGTTCCCAAACCAGACTCGTTTGACCCTGGCTGGGGGATCTTGGCATGGTATGGTGAGGGTGTGGCCTCCAGAGCAATAATTTCCCACGACTGCAGGCACTGCTGCAGAGAAGGCAAATTGCTAGTTAAGTGATACAGCTATGCTTCTGGGGTGAAATCAGAGTAATACTTTGACTGAAACACCAGTTGGAAGTCACATCTACTAAAATTTAGTCACTTAACTTCTGCCCTCACCCATAACTTCTTACTGTTTTTAAAATTCAGTTCAAGTTGTATATGTTCTCTAGTAATCGCAGGGGAGGGCTTGCTTAAAAATAGAAATTTGTGATGAAACTAATATTTTCCCAGTTGCATGTGGTCAGTTTTTCCTAGAACACTACCTAAAACATTCCAGGGAATAAGATAGTTTGTGTAAGAAGCCCAGTTTCAGCTTTTGTTAGAAATCGTATTTTGAAGTAGTAAATCCTGATCTGGTACTTCTTTTTGGCTGTCTCCTTATACATGAAGAGGAGAGGGAACAGAAAGAAAAGAAAGGATGCAGGCATATTGAACTTGTTTTCATGAAGCAAATATAAACCATGGAAGCCAATGAGTGAAAGCTGAAGATATCGCGGAGGATGTTATGGTATATTAGTCATTTCACTTCTTTATTCACAAAAACAACTGGCTGGCTTTGGGGACTGAAGTGCTCTAGTACGTGAAAACTGAAGTCCCCTGAAGTGACACCTATTTCCAAGAACCCTGAGCGTGTATGTATGAACAGCTCAAAGCAGGAAGGTAGAGCACAAGGAATGCGTTTTCTTTCCACTTCCCAAGGTCTGTTCGTGGGCATTATGGTGAATATGAGTGAGAAGCAACTCTTCTCTTCTCCAACCTTGTCTAGGCAGCCTGTGCTTTAGTGGAGATCCCAGGTATGCCATAAATTGTTCTTCGCTCATTGTCCTCATGCCATGTTTCTACATAGGGGTAGTAGTCTGAAAACTGTCTTAGGAAACAACAGCAGCAGGCCTTTGATTAGAAGAGAGTTTTTCAATGGGTATGCCTGAAAGATGAGGCTGGATGGGTTTTTAATATGGCTAGTTTAACTACAGATACTGATCTTTTTTCAGTTACTTCTACCTTTGATTGGAGTCTGTTACAACTATTTGTTATAATATCTTGGGGCTGTTAATTCCAAACTTTCTGACAATATAAAAGTATATTTCTTTTTTATGGATTTCAGATGTATGGCCTGCTAATGTTATTGCAACCTGCTTGTCTTGAGTTACAGGACACGTAAATAGAAAAAAATGTTTTCAGTGAAAATGCTTCGTATCTGTTGTGTTTAGTGATTAACAGAAACAAAGTGAGCAAGAGATGTTTGTTCCTCAATTCTTCGTGAGAATTTACAAACAACTTCTATGTGTCGTAGTGTAACACATAGTTTAACTTTTTTGTCCGTTGTCCATTTTTCTGGTCTATGTGTCTTGAGCGTAATCTATTAATCCCTTGCCTAGTTTAATATTAATAGATACTGAAGTCTCTCCAAATCATATACATATTTGTGCTCCCTGCTTTTCTAGACTTTGTTTTGAGGCTAACAAGGGGTCTTTCAGTGTCAGCACTTGATGAGAAATATTCAGAAGATACTGAAATGCTTCTTCTACAACTCAAATGCACAGTCTTTTCCTCTGTACTTCACTGTGATGATCTAGGATAATACTGAGAAAGTCTTTGTCCTGCTGCAGTTTGTGCTACCTCCTGGGCAGTGTTTAGAGCAGGTTCCTTGACACATGCTTAAAGAATATGGATATTAATTGTAGTGTTCTTGAAAAACTCAAGCTACTTTTTGGCTATGTAAATTACACTTGCTGCTCCAACTGGATAACATACTTTTTCTCTGTCCTCAGTGGCATGTAGAATTTGCTTTGAAACAGCTGTTCACTTTCTCCAAAAAGTGAGCAAGCGTGATCTTTCAGTGTAGTGCGATCTCTTATTCACCTCCACCCAAATTTAGTATTTAGGGTGAAATCCTGACCTCATTGAAGTGGAAGACATTTCCCCCTGCCCCCGCCTTTAATCAGCACTTCTAGATCCTTATGTGTTAGGTGCTGCGAAGTGGTCTTGACTGATATAAATAATTTAGTAGAAAACAGCCTAAATGTGTATTTTTAGTATTTATCTCTTGAAGATAACCATGTCTGATTGTGTGGTGTTCAGTTTCCTTGCATGTTTCCTCGGTTGCCATATAGATGCTGTGGTTTCTAGTAGCTCCTCATCTCTTCTTCCTGACATACTCGCCTGCCTATGAATTAATATGTATAAAAGTGTTTTTGCAGAACTTAAGAGAATATGATGGCACATGACAGAACCATGTATTACTGAGTTCAAAGGTGAGTGTATTCACAAATGAGGAACATAGTTATAAATTGTGTAGCGACTTCAGGGCTGAATCTTGCAAATGCTTGCAACAAGTAAACAGTATATGAGACTAATTCCACTTGAATCTGTTCTCAGGATCAGGACTTAAGCTGTTGACGTTAATTTGAAACAATGAAGATTTGTCTAACTGAAGTGGCTTTCTAATTAAAAATAAATAAGAAAATTTAAAGTTCACGTGCTTTAGTTGCAGTATTATGTTGCCTTAAAAGATCTCAGAAATTGGCACAGAGAACTTGTTTATTTCTTAGATCTAGAGATTTTTTTTATGTAGTATCGGTAGGATTAGTGTGTGTGTGATAATTCTGACATTGTCAAACTAGTATTAACTGCTTTATTAAAATTTTTCCTTTGACTTGAATACTGCCAAGAGGTGCCAGATTGACAGTCCTTTGAAGTTCATACCCTCTGTAGATCATACCAGGCAGTGGCAGGGCATGTTTCCAGGTGGTGCACTATCGGTGCTCTCAGCTGTTCAGCAAGGACTGTCCTTATGCGAGGGACCTGCTAGCTGTTTCACACTTGCCGTCTCTGATGAACTGTTAAGTGTGCTAAACTCATACTGGGTTTTATGATGTGAGTTTCTGACGTGGGTGGAAATCAAGTCAATTTGTTCCCAACGTCGGTTATGGGACAGAACTCTTACTGGTGAGCTGGCCTGTTTTTTTTGAAAGAGGGTCTCGTGTTGCCTTTCCTTTGAGGTGGCGTCATTTGAATCAAGTGAACCTGTAACGGGTGAGTGGGAAGCTAATTTTTCATGAGATTACTTGGTGATGTTTTAATTTTGAGTCTTCTGTAACTTGTGTTGGAATTGTTTCTAGTCCAATACCTGTGTATATAACTTGTGTATACTCTTATTTTCCTTTTTTCTTTCCGTTGCTAACAAATAAAAATATGTAAAAACTATATGATGACATTTTTAAGGGACTGATTCGATTTCACACACTGTGGAGCTTAGTTTGACAGCCCAAGGTCAACTTCACACATGCCTACAGAGGGACACCCTCAGACAGCTGCAGTTGGGAGCTCAGAGTAATTTCAGATAAAAGTGTTTTTCTTGCCTGTTTTGTCAGTAAGCAGTTGAAATTTTCTATGGAAACATACATTTAGGTGTTTCCATGTCCATCTCCCCTCCCCCTCTTTTTAAAAAGATAAAATCATATGGCCAACATAGCTGAACTTTGCAATTCTTGATTTTGCTGTTATGTCAAGGACCTGATATCAAAATATTTAAAAAGACGGCAGTTGTATGGAAAATAAAATTGCACTTTATTTGAGTGGGAAAAATTGAAATGTAAGAATTTTCTTGCTAATTGTAAATCTGAAGATGTCTTTCTGCAAAATAATGGAACTGCAAAAACATTTGTGGGAGACTGGCTTCTTGAAAAACTAGTCACTACAGAAATTACTCTGGGTCCATCACTTCTGCAAATATTTTTTTCTGTGTTATTCCTTTCTCTATACAAGATGAGCTCCCTGGTTTATATAGGTTTATAGCTGGGGGCGGCAGGAAGGGAGGGGCTGTAGGTGGGAATGTGTACCCTAATGTATTTTGGGATAAAACTTAATTTTCTCTTTTGTAGTCTGAGAAAATTGGATTAACCTCTTGTTTTACTCTCTCTCTTTAACTAGAATTCATTGTTCTTTCTCAGAATACTGAGGAAAGAAAAGTTCAGGCCTCTTACTTAGAAATGGCTGTTTCTGAATAACTGCCTAAAATAGAAAGTCTGTGGCAAGAACCCCAAATTCTCCTTTTCTCACTTTCATAGAGGAATCCAGAAATGGTTGTCGTTTAAGAGCATTAAGTTGAAATAATTATAAATTAAACTTATATGGCGACTGAGAACTTTGCCATTTGGAAATATGAAGTAACATTTCAAAAAATGAGTTTCATTCATGTTCTCCAAATTCTTGGTTTTGAGGGAACACACAGGTTTATAAGCAGAAAAGGTGTTAGCGTTAGCAAAACCTAAGAGCTGAATTTTGGTACCAGCCGAATGCTAGGTGTGTTTCAAACTTGGCTTAAATTTAGCTAGACTGCTGTGGTTTCACTAACCATTTTGCTATAGAAGTGTATGGATTTTTTTTTTCTTTGGTTTTATAGCCCTTACTGATCAAAACTTAATAGTTTGTTCGTTTAATATATCAATGCAAGTAACAGAAGGGAGTATTTAAGCCCTTGAATCTTCATTGTTACTGTGGTAGGAGCAGAGCTTCACAGCACTTCAGGCTGCTGGGTTGCGGAAATAAGGGATTTAGAGGGACCAAATTCAGTGAGATGCTGAAGGTAAAGATTGAGCTACCTATTTTGGCAGTGCTGACGCTTCCTCTGAAGTGAATAGAGATGAAGCCTACAGTTTTAGCCACTTCCTAATACTTCTGTGCAGTATGCATTTCCCTTAATGTTCAGTATTGTTAAGGATTGCCTCTAGTGCATCCTTGCTTCCTGGAGTTTTTGATTTCCTGATATTGAAGCAGCAGAAGCCCTACACTGGTTTAGAACCAGAAGTGAGTTACTGGGGATTTCTGAAACTCTGGTATCCGATTGATCTGGGTACGTCAGCATGGTTTGTTACCACACGTTGTTTTCTTTGGTTTGGATTTGTTTTTTTCTGCTACGTAAATCTCCCTAACGCTAAAATTTCCTGGATTATTCTTGACACTTGAAAGGTCTGTTATAAAATAACACCCAAGGCTTCTACCTTGAAATTTCTTCAACTTTCCATGGAGTTTTATATGCATTTGTAACTTATTCAAGAAAATGAAGAACAAAGTCTGTTACCAGGCAGTTCCAGAGCAGGAAAATGCCTGGAGACCCAGATTTCTTGACTCATTAACTTTCTCATTAAGTAATAAATGAGGCTCCAGTTGGTCAGAATTATGCTAGAACTGAGATCTAAGTTTCTTTCCGATGAAGAATTTATTTTAAAACTTCAGATGAGAAGAAATCTCTATGTTGCACTTTCTCGCTGCTTAACCATTTGCCATGATAGGATATTCACAGGAGCTGAGTGGTTAATTAAGTAGCTCAAAATTGCAAAATCTGTCAGCATAATATTTGACAGTAGCTCTCTGTAGAATGTGAAGCAACTAGTTGCAGCAGCAGTATAATGAAGATTTATGGCTCTAGGACACAGGCTTATGTGGGAGAACAATTTGTAATAAGGGAGCAGCTTGTCATACATTCGTGTCTCTTCTAGGCTGTTGTAGACTCATTTGGTACTTAGATTTCTTACTTTCAGTGAAAACAGAAATCTTGCAGTAGACAGTTTTTAAAGGTAGTGAGGCATTACAAAACGTCAGGCATGCTTAATAGGAAAAATGAAACAATTTTTTGTCAGATTAGTTTATATTCATCATCTAACTCTAAGGCTGTTTTTACTTTTAGCTTTTGTACCATCTCCTCTAGTAGTAAGAGTAAAATCAAGTGAGTTTAGTAAATAATGCCTGCTGTGTTTTGTTTAAGAGTATCAGCCATTCAAAAGACTTGTTACAGCAATCTGAAAACCCTTCTCCATCTAGTGACTTGGATAATTTTTTATGGTTTTGGCCCAAACTATTTCCCTTTGTGTCTCCTAGTCCAACGGCAACAGGCATGGTACTTTGCTTCTACTAGCATGCAACTAGGAGACATGAGTTGAAAGCTGTAAGATGATTTTCTGTCTTGATCTGCCACTGTGGATTCTTTTCTTGAAATTAATAAATGAGCAGATGCCTGTAAATATGCTGATTTAAGACTTTTCAGAAGAAAGCTTCAGTTCTGCCAGTTTTCAAGGTCACATGTTGATCTGTGTTTTGGTATTAGAAAGCTTTCAAAGGACAGCTTCATTGAAATTTTCTTGTGGCTGTGGAAAATGATGCCAGCTTGCACTGTTGTGAGATGTAAGGCGTTAAAATGCAGGAGCCGTCCTAGCAGACTTGAGGTTGTCGGTGGTGTGCGTGGCTTCTGCTACGCTTGCTGTGAGCACCTCCCGTGCCTGTTGCGCCTTGCTCTTTATTCTTATGATAATAAATCTCTTCGTAGACATAAGAATACTTGATATAATCCTTGGGGCTGTGGAGGACCAACGCTTAAGACATGGATAGTTTTGCATTCAGGTAAAGGAACTTGGGTGTTTGTATGTGTGAGTCATGGCTGTGTGGTACTTTCTCTGTCTCTAGATGATGGTGGACTAAAGGTTAAGTTTTACCACCAGGAAAATGATGTTCTTTCCTTCTTTATTTTCAGATGTGGGTGTCCGTTTCAGTAAATGGGTGTCCATTGTCGGTACGATGCAGTATGCTTGAAAACTGCCCGCTACATTATGCGCTAAGGAAAATGGCCAGGTCCTGTACATTATAATGTACAAGTTTACCAGCTTTACAAAATACTTCGCAAATAGCCGTTTGTGATGGATGAAGAGGTTGCAGTTATGCTTTGTTCCAGCATATTTAAACACACTTTGTCTTGCTGTTACTCTGTGGACTTAATGATGGAGAATGCCGGCTTGCTAAACGTCATGTTTTACAGCAAGAGAACTAAAGTTTCTAGATTTTTAATGGCATGTGAAAGTGTTTTATCAAGGTGCTTGATACACAACTGTCAGTGTTCAAATATATAATTAATGTCTTTTTGTTTCTCGATAAACAGTTGAACAGTTGGGTAAAACCTGCAAAAAGATCATCTTGGGCACTTCCCTGCAGATATAATTTCATTCAGTTAATGGGTGAAGTCAATTCTGCGGATGGCATGGTAGTACCACCACTCTTTGCATAATGGCTAATTGTGTTTTAATTAGCTTCTATGTAGTTTATCTCTATGTTCTTAATGACAAATTGACTTGAATTCCCAGAAACTGGAAGGTGAAGGGTGTCAGAATAGAGGTGCTTGACTTCATGGCATTATTTTTTTCTTGCATTTCTTTAAAAGATACAGACTCTGAGCTTGCTGGTGTTTTCTGACGGTTCTCCACGTTCTCTGTGTGTCTTGTGGTACAAGTATGTGCTGTGGATAGTGAAGAAAAGGTACTCGGGGGTGGGGGGGCGGGGATTAAAACAAACACCTGAGACTTGCTACGCTGTTTGGATTAATATTTAGTTTGGAACCTGCTATTTTGGGGGTATCTTGTTAGTTCTTATATAGGATATGCGTTATGCAGTTTTCTATTTGCGTGTGAACAATATGAATATTTAAAATGTCCTTCATGTTCTTTTCTGGAATAAACGCACACATTTGGGAGAGACCTTTTAGATAACCATAGCAAAAAAAAAAAAAACACCCCAACAAACCTGCCCCCCCCCCAAAATTTTCTCTAAGGTATAGTTTGATATTTTGTTTTGGCATTTGGCTTTTAATTATGTATTGTAGTGCAAGCTCAGGACACTGTTCAAAATGAAACTAGTTAGCTTTTAAACTGATGATACAAAATATCTTAAGTATGGCCAAGTAGCAAGGTAACTGGGTTCCTACTGTTTTTACGCATTGGCTTTGAAATGAAAAAGCTAGAGACTAGTATGGCATGTAGTACATTAAAATAACACAACCCTGTTGGTATTCAAAACTAGTCACTTGAAAAGAGCAGGTTATAATTAATCTATTTTTCTTAAGAGGATGGTGGCTTTGCAGTTCACAGTCACTTTAATTTACAGAAAACCAAGGTAGGGAAATGTGATTAGAGAATGATAGAATAGGGTTAAAAAGTACCACAATGTGTTGAAGAGGCCATGATTTATTGTAACAAAGCAGTTTCTAGAATTGGAAATACTTGACGTGCGCCTGCAGCCTGGTCAGTGCTGCCATGTGGAATTTTCCCTTTGAGTGTTCCTGCCTTCGTATGCTTAGGCACAGGAATAATTGTTTTGATGGACCATTTTCTTCTTGATTAGTCCAGTTAACCATTTAAAAAAGTAATTTATTGCTAGGTTTTGTAAATGTGAAAACTGTGCCTTGCAACCGTATTTTCGCTCCTGTTTACCACAGTCATTTAAAAACCAAAAAGCCAAAAAATCTTTAAATTTCTGGATCCCCAGCTTTCCCTCGCCAGAGGTTTTGTTTGCACCCTTTCTGCAAATAGGAGAAGTAAATCACAGGGGTTTCGGGTTCACTGCGCTGTTTGGTCCCTTAGGACCAGGTACCGAGGCAGCACCTGCCAACCCTGCCGAGCTGCTTCGAGCCTGTGGGCTCACTGCTGCCAAGGAGGAGCTGCTCGGGGGCCGGGCACTGGTGCAGAGCCTGAAAGAGCTCGGTTCACCCGCCCCCCGCAGACGTGTTTCTGAGCGTGAGCTTTGCGGCGCCAGCAAGCGCGTCCTCTGTAGATTTCAGGCTGCTCTCGAAAGGGAGAATCCTGGTTCTTTCCCACGTACTTGTTGAAGTCACAGTTAATGGCAGAGAATCAGGCAGAGTAAGGGTTTGGGGTGTCCCCCCTCAGATGCGTGTCTGAGCTCCTCCAGGTATTTTACTGCTGTGCTGTGGTTATTTAACATAGTTTGCTGGGCAGCAAAAGGAATCCCCCCTGCCTGTGGAGATGAGACTTTTACCCAAAACCTAGATGTAAATGGAAAGCTGAGCTACCAAAATGATGAGAGGAAAATGTTGTAAGTAGTCGAATCCTGATGACTCCACAGAGGTCACTTACTTCATGTGTAGCACAGACCAGGAAATATTACCAGAGAAA
The DNA here is from genome assembly GCF_000690835.1 of Fulmarus glacialis. NCBI lineage: Eukaryota > Metazoa > Chordata > Aves > Procellariiformes > Procellariidae > Fulmarus > Fulmarus glacialis. Next base: position 36,550 of record NW_009223652.1, on the reverse strand, counting down.
TTTGGGATCAAGCCCTGTAACTTTTTAATCTTTTTAGGGGACAGCTGTCTTTTCATAGAGTGAAACTGCCTTTTGAGAACGGTTAAAGGAGGTGATACTTCCAAAGGCGTAATTTCCTCCTTACCGTTTGTCTTCGGATTATATTTTGCCACACTCCAGTATACAGAGCAGCTCTTGCGTTTGTGTGAAAGGTAGAACTGCCTTACTTAGCTTATGAACTTGCAGTTCGCTGTTTCTCATTGAAGGAAGCATGGATGCTGTTGGAGAGAATATCTAAAAGGGATGGAGTTACGAAGTGTGAAAGAACTGTTTGAACTGAAGAAAGGTGTTGGCCCAACCATAAACTGGCCGTGAATAACTGCTGGGATAGGAGAATTCAAGCCTTTTATTTGAGGAACTGGCTTTAACACGGGGGCCTGCTGCACGCCGCTGGGAGATCCAGCAGAGTGACTTGTCGTAGGAAGAGCCTCAATTCTTGCTGGAGAAGGAGAGGTCCCACGTTCCCCAATTAGCGCAGCAAAGACGCATTTCCAAGGGCTCTCAGCTATTTTTACTTCGCTCTGCCTCTGTCTCCTCTCCCTCAGGAGGAGCTGTGAGGCAGTGGCCTTGATTTCCATTCAGATTAGAAATGCCAACGCCACCTTGCGCACACCAGGAAAGGGCCTTCCCTTCGGAAAGAGAAGGGCAGAAAATGTCTGTGTGCGAGTGCTTGGGGAACACGCACTGTATTTTGAGAGGAAAAAAATCTCTCTTCAAAATAAGATCAGAACAGGAGTGCTTAAGATAGGCTGCTGCCTGAAAGGGTCTCCACGCAAGAGGCAAAGCCTTAGGTCCGTTTTCAGCTCTCTTTTAGGAGATCAGAGGTTCTGCACCAGGCTCAAGTGAAACTGCTGCTTAATTATCTGCTATTATGTAGGACCTTTTTCCCATGATGGTTTATTACTACCCTTTTTTTACAAGCAAATTCAATGTAGTGTCAAACCCTTCCTTTCTGCTGAGCTGAGTTGGTAAGCCTTGTGTGGATTCAGGGGACCTTCTTGTTCCCGAGGGGGTTTGCCCTGCACCGAAACAAGAATCTTCTCTGACCTCAGGCTGGGCTGTACGCGGCGAGGGCCTGGCTTCCCAGGGCGTGTGCTCATGGGGACGCGGCACCAGGGACCCACCAAGCGGCTTCCGTGGGCAAAAGTCATTCCCCTGAGGTTTTGGAAAAGCAAGGATTGCAGTTGAGGAAGCAAAGCCACAAGCCGAGGGGAATTTAAACAGCTTCCCCTTGTTTAATGAAGGCTTTGGAGCGGGGAAGGAGGTACAGGATCTGCCACCCACGCTGGGCTCTAGAGCTGTTTTAGTCGTCTCGTAGCTACTCTTCCAGCGTACGTCTGCGGCCGCTAGCTGAGCAAGGTGTGAAGCCCGTCCAGACCGAAAGCACCTCTGCCTCTTGTTTCAGGGGAGAGAAGGTGAAAGTGAAGAGCAGCCCTTCCGGCAGGAAGACTTTTAGACGTAAAAGGGGAAGCTAAGCAGACAAGGAGAGCAGCAGCAGCGTTCAGGAGAGATCAGAATGGGCAATGCCGGGGATTTGTTACAGCCATATCCTCCTTGAGAAGTGGTCCTAGCTCTGAGCCGGTTCCCTTAGGAAGTCAGGATTCCTCTTCATGAAAAAGCATCTAGTTTTCTTGTGGCTTTATTTGAAATGCCTGTTTCCTGTTGTTAACTGTCCACTTCCACCTGTTGGTACTACTGCTTTGTGCTATTCTAAATATTTTCTTTCTTTTGAGAATTCCGTCCCTACAGTACTTGGAAATAATTTTTAATTTACACAAAAAATTATAATCTTTTTTTAAATGTTACCTATCTTGAGCTTTGTGCATTAAATCATCCCTGAGAGTGAGCTTACACAATGTTATATTTCATGCCTAAATGATGGAAGGATTTAAAACTAAGGAAATACTGTAGATGTTTCACAAGCGCTGGTGCAAGAGCTCTGCCTTGTACTGCAGAAAATCATCTCTGCTTCTGCAGCCACATTTTAAACATTCTCCTGCCTGTTCTATATAAACTCGTATGAACTTACAGCGGAGACTTTCTGACTGTTCCCAGTCGTGCTCTTTGCTGGTGTTTTCAGGGTTTCTATAGTGCAGTGAAATCCCAGTTAAAAAATTGAAAACACTTTTCTGTTCAGACTGCTGGATTTAAAATTTGTTCCAAATCTAACTTGGGGCTTGTTTTGCAGTAGAGGGAGACGGTACCACGGGGTGCTGCAGCTCTTGCTTTGTGTCACCTTGCCTGGGAGGGCCCGGCTCAGTGGTGGCTCATGTCCCTGGGTTTAGGTCAGGCTGGTGTGAAGAGAGTCCCTGTCTTCCCTTCCCAGGGCGCTGACGGCTGCGCAGGTGTATGCGCGCGCAGACCTGGCGCCTAAAAGGCAGTGAGATTGTGGGGAGGCACCAGTCAGGCGTGGTTCCTCTCCAAGAGGCTGCGGAGGCAGCTCAGCGGCAAAAGAGAAGCGGGACTGCGGCTGGGCTGACTTTCCTGGCCCTGGGAGTGTATGAGGATGTCTCGTATCTCCCAAGTGATGCACGACACTGCTCAAAACAGTCCCAAATCCATCTTGAGTAATAAAGCTTGTATTACCAGGCAGCATTTTAGTGTGGACTCTGTGCCTTTAAATAGTTTCTCTGCCATGCCGAATGACTTTGAAATTTGTTCTTATTCTGCAGTTAAAAATACCTTAGCTGGGAAGTCCTAAGTCCCTGCCTGTTCGTTCAGCTTCTCGCTGCCCGAGGCAGGACTGACAATAAATAAATAATTTAAAAATATCTTTTCTACAGCTGGTGCAGTAATAATTTCTTTCTAAAGAGCGCAGCAGGAACATTAAGCATCTGACTGACTTAGCTGGAGGAAGAGTCAAGTCCAAAGGTCGGGAGTTGTCCCTGTGGCTAATGTTTGCTGCTGCAGTTTTGCATAAATTTGGCACAGCTGCAAACCATCCTGGCACAGACGGGAGCATCGCTGCTGCTGCTGGGGTCTGTTTTCAGAAGCAGAACCAGGATGGTTGCAGAAGCACTGCCTCTTTCTTCCACTTAGAAGCAAGAATTAAAATACTGGCTTCTGATTCCACTGCGCTGGGGCAGAGGGGAAGGGAGGTCTCGGGCTTGCTGGTGTCTACTGCTGCGCCTTGCCAGCCGAGGCAGCGTTTACCTTGCAGCCAGAAAAGCCTGAGTGAAGGCGAGGAGCGAGGTGATCCTGTCAGAGCAGAGAGCAGCAGTAGTAAGTCGAGCGGCAGGATTTTGGGCAGGTTGGGGAGGCTGCTCTGGTGGCATTTGTGGGGGCGTAAGGATGGGTAGTTTGTACTGGGGTACAGAGGGTGGGGGTAAGAAGCACTGTGCTATCAGTGGGGCTTAGGCTGGGGGTTGTATTTATGTGTCCAAAGATGCTACAAAATGAAGGTGAGAGGCAGCAGTATCTGTTGTACACTGTTTATTTTCCATGTGGAGCTTGGCTGATAAATAGAACTGAATTAAAGCAACACTCATGAAAAATAAAACCCAACCATGACTCAGAAGTGCAAAATTGCCCTCTACGTGTCCAGAGACAATGAGGTTCTGGTTTGCTGGAGACGGCACATGGATATTGGTGTCTGTACCAGCAGGGCACAGGCTTCAGCTTATTGATATCCTAAATGCGAAAGGACGCCTGGTACAAATATGGCTTTGTTGCTGGGTAGCCACCTGTGACTCGGAGAAGCAGCTTCTGTTAAGAAGAGGTCACTGGTGAGTTTTTCTCCAGTTCCTATTTAAAAGTCATGGTGCTGTCTTCCACTCAAACCATTGAACAAGGGCTGCTGAACAGTACGCACTATGAAATTAAAACAAAAAACCAAACGGTAAAAGCCAGGAGCAACAAAAACCTGCCCCACCTCCATTGCATTTGGACATGGCTCGTCGTATAAACAGCACCAGTAGAGAGCAGACGGTTCCCGTGGTGGAGGAGCGGTTTGTGATGGGAAGACTTAAGACTTGCAAAGGATCAGAAAAACTAACAAGTGCATCCCAGGTATGAAATTACAGTAACAGGTTGCCTAAGGCTGAGAAAGGTCTTAATTGCATCGTCCCATCGGGCGCACAGCTGGCGGCAGCTGAACTAGCTGTGGCTCTCCCCTTGCACTTTCCAGTGAAAGCGCTAGTTCACCCTGTTCCCTGCTCATCTCTTTTTGCAGCTCTGTGAAGAAGGAACTAGCTTGACTCCAGAGGACGAGATACTATGTACTCAGCTTGTGGTAGTCAGAGAAGTGTCTGGCAAAGTGTTCCCAAAGAAAAATCAGTTACCCAATAGTGGGGGAGGGATGAAAGCTGTAGGGAATGAACAGAGTGCGGGACTAATTTGGTGCCTGGTACAAGGGTCCGTGATTTACGGGCCTGGAAAAGTATCTGGAAGGGAAGGAGTGAGAGGCGTTTACCTATTAGTCACTCGGCGAGGTAAGCATGGTGCCTGGGAGGGACTGCTGCCAGCAGGTACTACCACCCCGTGTGCTCACGCACTCGGGTGTCTTGTCCCTTCACAGTTTTTTATTCCAAGAGCCGCTCAGAGCCCTCCCTCTCCCAGCGTTTCCTGTGCTGCCTGCACAGGGAACCAGCAAGTGCTGACTGCGGCTGCCCACAGCAGGCTGTGTGTCCTGATGGGTTTGCAACGCCAGGGAGCAGTGGCACAGTGGCGATTTCGCTGCTGCGACCCCCTGCCCAGGCTGCCTGGGGTCTGTGCCCGGCAGGCTGCCGGTGGGACAGGCCCATGGCGGCACCGTTTACCTTGCTGGCCTGGCACCAAAGCTGGTGCTGGGCTGGAGAGCCTCGGGCATGCCCGTGCCCTAAGGCAGGCTTCCCCAGGCAAGCCCGGGAGCAAAATCGCATCGTTGCTTCGCAGCCCTGCCACAGGGATGTGGGCCGGGTGTTTCCTGCGGCTTTCTGAGCTGTGGGGCAGGGCAGCCTTGGGGGCTGGGGGTCCCCCACGCTCGGAAATCCTGCAAGCCTGCAGCCACCTCACCAGGTGCCAGCTGCAGGACTGAACGGTGGAGCCGGACGTCAGGCAGGTCTGGCTTTGCCAAGCTGGAAGGAGATCAGCTAGTGCATCGAGGGGAGGGGAACACTTCACTCGTGCTACCCTCTCTGTGGTTCTGCTTGGGGCTGTATGGGTGTCATGGACGGAGGAAGAAAATCCCCATGCCTAATCCTGTTTAAAAGGTTTCCATTGGTTTTTTTCAACTTTTTCTCCACGTTAGGGTAGAGAAATAGCCTCAGAACCCCTGCGGGGCAGGGTGTCTGTGAACACATGTTGTTTATAGAGTTTGATGAGAAATTGTTTAATCGGCTGAGTAGCATGTGAGGACAGCAGCACTGTTGTGCTCGTCGTTTGGTGATACGTAGCAGGGAGCAGCAGGGTTTCCTAGGAGGCCACGTCCCAAGGCCTTGGGATCGCATGTGTGTTTTTTAGAATTCACCAGTAAAAATCACCAACATCTTCAAACTATCAATTTCCTACAACAACATATTCCAGCTAGGGCTGTCTTTTCATTTACTTTCTTGCCTCCAAAGTGCAAAGCCAGGGAGCAAAAGAGAAGTTGTCGGGTAGCTGTTCAGGCACTAGGAACACAGAGAGCAATTTGATAAAGCGATTACAGCCTGACTCTTTACATACACCCTGTACAGAGGCTTGGTCAACAAGCAGCATTCAATAGCTTGAATGTATTAAATGGATTTCCACCAACTCAGCTGGAGAGCTCTCCATTTCACTGGCATGGTTTGGGGTCTGGGGCAGATTTCATTCAAAAAGAAAAGTAGTAAAATTTTATTTCCCATTTCTGAACGTATCTGCTGCAGCAATGCCATTCCTTCACGTGCCAGAAGAGCTCAAGGTTAGCAGGGTCCAGTAGTACTACTGCATCTTCTCCATCCACAGGCCGCAGCTGTCGCGTGCCCGTGTGCCAGGTCTGGATCGGGAGCCGACAGGGCTCCTCCTTCCAGCCCCCCCTCGGTGCAGAGCTCCCTGCTGACCCGCCCTGGCCGCAGCAGCTGTAAGCAGCAGCACATGGACAGGAACTTGCACAAAGGTGTATGTTTTTCTGTCAGTCCCCGGTACCGTGTCTGGCAAGCACTGCTGGCTGGGCCTCCAGGCACCGCGAGGGAGTGGGGGATGGGATAAGCTCTTCCTGAGATCTCACTTGCTGTGCTCTAGTCTGTTTTCAGCATCTTCTCCCAGAGCACGTTCCCTGCTGTCAGAGGTATCCCAGATGTTCCTCACGCTTCTCCCCATCCAGCGGTTGAGTTCATAGCTTGTTCTTCTGTCTCATGGTTAAAAAAATATCTTTATTTTACTTTTCATCCTCGTCTCCCTCGCTCATGCTGCTGAGGGAGGCAGAGGCAGCTTTTGGAGAAGAGGGAGGGGAGGCTTTATTGAAGACCCAGGGTGGAGATGGAGAACGGGATGGAGAACGGCCTCGCGTAGGACTGCTGTTTGGGCTCTGCCGGGGAGAAAAAGCCTGGAGCATTCGGCCGCTTCGTTCCTGGAACATCTGCTTCTGCAAAAGCAAAGTGAAAAGATGCTCTCTGAGTAATGCACAGAGGGGAAGGTGTCTGTGGGCAGGCAGGGGCTGCGCTGCACTGTGCCTCTCGCCTGGGAGAGAGCAGGGAGGATAGACTTCTGCTCTGAAGCATGAACAGTTCAGCCCACAGTTAGCCTTTGCCTCTTCTGCTGTGCTCGTAATAACCCGTTTTTTACATGACAAGGTTTTTTCTTAGGTCAGATAACCCTAGTGTGAGAGTACAGTGTGTATTGTCCTAAGCCAGCTAGGGGGAACTCCCTTTGGATTTTTTGTATGTGTTGGTCACACTGTCTCAAAAAGTCAGTTTTCTGCCTGAAGTCCCAGCGTTCCTTGTTCCCAGGACCTTTTCCTTTTAGCATGCTGGGACAGCCAGCCCGTCTCCCGATGGGCTTCCTGGCTGGCCCAGCCTTTTTTCCTCCTTCCCTTCTCAAGGGAGGCAGCCCGGTGCCTGCCAAATACTGGCAGCCACTTCCCCAGCTACCTGGAGCAGGCACCACCCAAACCATTAAATTGGGGGTGGGAATGTCAGAATTCAAGTGTCTTTGTTGAAAAGAGAAACACGTGCAGGCTCTATGTTCTGGTTTGGACTTTATTGTCATTTTTGCCATGTAAAGCTGAGTGGAGGCCTGCCAGAGCTCGGTAGGGTGGAAGAGACCACCTTTTCAGTCAAGCGATCCGCTACACTAAGGCAAATGCTGCTACTTGTTAGCGCTTACATGGCCTTGCATTAGGCTGCCGGCCTGGGTTACAGGAGATCTAGCACGTACTGTGCGGCTGCTGCAGGCTTCATGTGGAAAATGCTAAATGCAAGTGCCTTGCTGCTCTTCCTGGCGATGGGGAACAAGAAGTCTCAACCCTGGCTGGAGTACCGGGAGTCGGATCACAGGTGATGCTTGGCTGGAATGGAAGAGCCAGCCCAGACAAAGTTAAGCTGCTGCTCGGGTCTGAGAGCAAATTACTTGTGCAGAACGTATTCTGGGTTTGCCTGCTTGGGCAGCTGCAGTCCACAGACTTTCTCAGCTTGACTTTCTGTTTTGTTCCTCCTCCCCTTCCCCCTGCAGCAACTCTGCTCTGTGATGACCTTCCTCCCAGCCAAGGAGCATGTGGCTGCCTGTCTTGCTCTTCCTCCCCCTCTTTAAAACTCACCATTCCCTGCCAGCAGAAGGGCAAATGCTAGGTTTTCCCATCAGGTTTCTGGTGTTTGCTAATCCCAGGAGTTAATGATCAAGCATAAATACCAAGCTTAACTGTTCCTCTGTGAGTTCCCTCACCCAATTTATATCTTTATCATATGGGTTTTTATTAACTTGGTCTTAGAGCCTGGATGTTGCTGCAGTGCAGAATGACAGAACAGTTCCTGCCTGGAGCCATGCTTAGCCGTGCTCTCCTGCATAAAGACCCACGGTGTGTAACCTACCCCTGCACTACTGCTAGGTCCAAAATAGTTGAGACTTCCTGAAATCTCAATAGTTAGCAGATGGTGGTTGCTCCTGATGAATGGTGCCAGGAAGCATTCGGGTGGGGGAGGGTTTCTGTTGCTGTGAGTATGTCAGCAGGGCTGGCAAAGTCCCGGAGCCTGTTGAAATTCAGTGGTAGGAGTGCAAAATTTCTTTTTAGATCACAGAAATTGAGGTTTTGTTGGCTTGACTTAGTCTGTTTCACCCTCTCAGTGAAGATAATCCCCAACAAAAGATGTTTGATTAAAAAATATCTTATTCCTGGCCAAGCAAAACACTTTGACTCCCTTCTGCCCCTGGCGTCTTACCAGCCACTTCAAAAAGCTCAGTGATGTTGCAGTGGTTCATGGTGTTGTGGTACCAGTGCTGGGGGAGATCAGTGTCCCAGCTTGGCTGGTATCTCACATGGCAGGGGGTACTTGACTGTACCTTGGGCCATATGGGCCAGGGATGGAAAGGAGAACCCCACCTTCCTGCTAAGGCCCTCAGCCAGGCTGTAGGACACCCGCTTCCCAGTCCCTGCTTCAGCAAAGACTTTGTTGCTTGAACAAGCTGGTGCACTCACACCTTCAGAAGGGTAAGAGCCAAGTCAGTCCGAATTGCCTCCTGCATTAGTGCTTTAGCCACCAGGTTGCGGGCTAAACCAACAACTGCTGCAGGAGGAGGTGGTGGTGTAATTCACCTGCCTCCAGAATGACCCTTCCCCTCCAGATGTGCTCTAGCAGGGTCAGTAAGTCACGCCCTTTGCAGGCAAGGTCTTCCTAACTGGGGGGTGCTCCTCGGGCCGTTGGGTGCTGAAGAAGTAGAACAAGTGTTAATGGTTCCCTTGAAGTGCAGGAGGGTTAGACAAGGCTGGGTGCGCTCTGGACCTTTACCAGAGGTGGGAAAATAATTTCAAAGCCTTGGTTCAAACAAGTTCAAGTACACCCTACCAGTTTAGGGAGATAATGCTTTGCTTTTGGCAAACTTGCTACCGGTTCAAAATACTTCGCTTATTTCTGAATTTTATTGCCTACATGTCAATACTCCTTTGCTTTACAAAACAAGTGCCAGTTGGGTGTTCTGGAGGACTGCTACTTTTGAGCTGCTGATTCTTTCAAGGCCACGCTCAGGTCCAGGCTGCGGACTCACGGTGTAGCCTGAACACCAGCTCCTGGGCAACCTGTAAGATTCCTCTGAGCCCCTGCAGACGTCTGATGTGATCCAGCCATTTCCCAATATGGCCATCCGTGACTCCCTCTGTGCACTGAGTAGAGGGAAACAGGCCCTTTGGAGGGACACCTGTCTCCTCCGAGAGGGAGATTAGCATGGAAACCCTGCCCCGTGAGGCTTGCTTTCTCTCCGCTGACCTGAAATGCAGCTGCCTGCTCGTATGTGTCTGAGAGAAAGCGGAATGAGCGCCGCTGCTTTCCGCTTCCGTGGAGTGGCGTCTCTGCCATTAGGGCCTCCGTGCCGGGCTGTGTGGTGGTCCTCTCTCAAGCCAGGACACAAGTTTCATGGCAGGTTAATCGGTGTTTCTGACCCCTCTGTGACTCTCTCGCAGAAAAAATACATACAGGGGATTGCACAGGTGGGCAAAATTGCCAATGAATTATAGACATCTTGATGTTTCAGAACTGACATTTTGATGTTTTTCAGAAACGGTTATTTTTTTGTAGGTTATGTGGCCTTTACTTTTAAAAAATTGATGCTAGCATAAAGTGTATTATACTAATTATTTGTGAAATAATAATAGCATATTAATGGCATGCAAATTACTGATCTAGGAATCTAGCATGCCCATAATGATTCCTGTACTTTTAATGTCAACATTAAAAGCAACATCTAACTAACAGTGATAAGGCAAATTAACGTTAATAACAGTTTTGACACTAATAGCAAGTTATCATTATTGTAAAAGTTTTTCCTGTTGCAAGGCTCAAACTGATTTTAAAAAAGCCACCCCACCTCTCAGCTCGCTGTCACTGATGCTTTTCCTACAACACTGCAAGGAGATTTCACTCTTGTTCTTAGCAAAGGTCTCTCGTTGCACCAGATTTCCTACTCTCTGGTTGGCACACTAACTCAATAAACAGGAGGCCACCTCCACCCCCGCAAAGACCTTTGCAGAGCAGCTTTTCTCTAATTAAGAATGGTAAAATGTTTTATCAGCAAAGGGTTTTTAAAAATGCCATCAGTGTGCAGTGTTGAGTGGGTAGAGCCAGGGAATGGGATCAAGGCTTTGAAATTCTTTTCCTCTCTCCGCACAACCAAACTCATCTCGCCTCCTGTGGGTTTCACATGCTCTGTGAGCATTAGTTGTATTTATTCGGCACCTATGGCCACAGGATCATCCCACACGGGGAACACTTGCCAAGCTCAATGGAGAATAACTTACAGAGGAAGCACTCTTCATGTGGATGTGGTCAATGCAGGTAAACCTGGGCTTTTTATCAGAAGAGTTTACCCTCTTCCCCTCCCCAAGGAAAATGATACTGTCAATGAACAAATTGCTAAATAAGCTATTTGTTTATATGGCTGGGACCAGTGTTATTCAGAAAGCACCTGCCTTTGCATGGGACAGATGTAGCTGTAAGGAGATTATAAAGATGCAGTCTCTGTTCTGAAGCCTTTACAGCCTAATTTTAGGCTTTTCTCAACTAAATGGTAATCAACATGGCAAGTCATGGCAGAGAAAAGATGAGAACTCCAGTAAGAGGCAGGTACTACGTGCTTTGGTGGCACTGAGTTGTGACATGGCTGTGATGTGGGCTACTTAATTCACCAAGGGTCTGTGAATCTTCCTGAGGGTTTGTTTATAAACAAAAACTCTGCTGAGACCCTTTCAACAGAAGGTACCTTTTGTGATGGGAAGCTGTTCAGGTATGAACAGATAAAAGTGACATGAGAGAACATTATGTGTTGGCTCTTAAATATTCCAATAGTATCTGCTTCATGCTAGTCCTAATCTGTTTTTTCTGGCTTGCTGCCTGTATTGATATTTTGCCTCAAACTGTAATCCATGAGCAGTTAAAGCTTTGCACAAGCTTCTTGCAAAGGGTTTGCTTTCAAGTGAGGAGGGAGCTGCCTGACTGTCTGCGCGCCATGGTCTGAAAATGTACCTCTGAAGCATCCTGCTCTTCTGCAAGATTATTTGTCTAGCTCTTTCTCTGCTCCCCTCAATTCACCCTGTGCTGCTTGCTGCTCTCCTCCGTACTTGCTCACGTTTCCTCGGACTGAGCAAAAGCACTTGGAGCTTGCAACTAGAGCAGCACGTCCGAGATGATGCCTGTACTGAAGGGTCTGGCTGGGGCCTGGGCTTTCACCAGAGCACAGCTGCACAGAGAGCTTGTTGAAAAAGGACTGACTCACAACGGGAAGGTCTAAGAAGGTCTGTTCAAACAAATGCTAACTTTTACATTCAAAATAAGCTTTGCTGTTGGTTTCAAGTAGCAAAGAGAAGTAGTACAAGAAAACAAAGTTTCTCAAGGTTTGGCAAGCTATCAGAACTGACAGATGGGGGCCAGGACTCTTTTGGGGCTCTGAAGTGTCACCGACTCACCATCCACTCAGTGCATGACTTCGGTTTGAGCCTTGGGGTTTCTCCCCAGAAGGATGCTGTTACAGACTCTCAACTGCCTTTCCAAGGCACCTGGGGACGTTTGGTAAATGGGCTCTGTGGAGCCAGCATATACCAAGGAGAGCTTCGAAAGTGCTTCAGTTCCACCCGAGTCTTCCCTGCAGTCAGTTAGATGAGCCTGGCCACTCGACATGTAAAATCATTTCTTGGAACTTTAAGTCAGTAGTTTTTAAAGTTAGAAAATTGTTGTCATCTACTGCTGAGTACAGAGCATGAAAAGAACTATCGAAAAACTTTTTAGTGTCCCTGTTTCCCTCACCATCTCCAGTGTATAGTTTCTCCCTGACGTCTGTGTGGTCCCATTTAGTGCTAATAGACACACTGTATTAGCCTGTTAGCTTGTGTATTGCTGTTATGCAGCTCTACTGAATGTAGTATCACATTCAGCATCACACCTTCACAAAAGACAGGAATTATCCCAAAGAAGCAACAGCCAGGAGTGGCAAATCCTCCCGCTGCAGTGTTGGCAGGCATTATTGGATTCAGCAAGCAGGTTTGGCGTTATCCTACTGTGCTGGCTTTCAAAACAAAGACTGCAGCAAAAGAATCTCCTCTTGATATGCATTAGAGAAGATACGTAAAAACCACTCAGACTTCCTGGGATGGCAGAATACCTACCCAGGCTCCGTCGGGTCCAAACAGCTCTAAAAAGTTGCCAATAAATTCTCTGGATTTTTCTTCCCATTTCTGAATGAGGTCATGGCTCTTCTCTTCCACCTTGTAAACAAATTCTTTTGATTTTTCCTCCACGTTCTTGACTTTTTCTTTCATTTTGTCCACTTGGTTTTGAAAGCGGTATTTCTTCTCCTGTTTTAAAAGTGTGGACAGAGATTAATATATAGGGACTTGGAAATAATTAGCCACTGACAGTTGAGAAGAAGAAAAAAATTGCATTAATGTATCCTAATACGTATGGCCTTGGTTAACTATTCCCACATTATTTTTATAAATGCAAATTTAACATTTGTGGAATGAAGTGCAGAAGGTACATATTGAAAAGACCGTCTTGTGTGATTACTGTGTTTAATTCACTATATGAATCTTTCCATATTTTCAATTTTGAAAATTGTATTAATCTTGTGAAAGATACAAGTGAGAAATTAACAGCTCAAACTTAAGCAAAATGCAAATCTCCCTGGGTTTCCTAGCAAACACAGCCCACTGCTGACTTGCTAGCCTTGATGATAATTTGGACCAAAATGTCTCTTTGGTTAGATTTCTGCAGAGCAGAAGGAAAACTCTCTTCACCTCCAAGCCTGGCTAACACAGGAGCTTCTGGCTGCAACAGAAAGATGTGCGTAGGCCAGCAGCTTGTGGCCAGCAGACTTCAGAGAAAAGATAGCCAACTTCTAATTGCGAAGGCACACAGAAAAAGAGAGGGACAGAGGAGATAATGTTAGGGGGCTGACGTCGGGCCGAGCTTCTAAAATACTTTGGGGTTAAAGGGCTTTTGTCCTGAAACGTTTCTGTGCTCCTCAAACATACAGGACACACGCTGTGCCCTTGAAGATGTAATGGTCTCTGTAGAAGCACAGATCGCTATCAGCTTTTAATTTCCTGTACACTTCATTTAATGGGCACTTGAATTTACTTTTAAAACAAATACTGTTTAGTGCTGAGGTGAGTTTTATCCTGTCTCATGAATCACTAGAAGAACCGTCTTTGCAGGCCACAAGGCCAAACAAAATCCTCAAGATCCAAAGAAACTGAACTCACTTTGCACCTAATAGGTGACCAAGCCTTTCTTTAACGAGGAAACCCGTGCTTCTCTGTCTTGGAGAAATACTGGTTGGTTTGTTTTTTTTTTTTGAAACACAAACAGCCTCTAGTACAAATTAGTATTTCTGCATTTAAATTACTATAAGCTAAATAACCGAACGCCAGGAGACGTCACGATACATTAGTGTCTGAGACTGGGGGAAGCATACCTTATGCAACAGTATCTTAACCTCAGAGCCCCTAAAGGATAAATTTGAGAACCCCCAAGGCATCCAGCATGCCTTAATTTAACAGATATTTGCAATAGTGATCCTTCTGGGTGGAGTACTCACAAGCAGGATTTTTTAGAGGTGTAGAAGACTGAAAAAAAAGCACAGTGAAATAAATATTTATGCCCTGTGATCTGTGATTTATCTGCCAGACTTCAAAATAAGAAACAAGTAAACAAAACCCTCATGAAATGACACAATTCAGTCCTTCACAAGGGAGTTTCCCAGCTCCAGGGAAGGAGGTGGGAAGTCCTGCTGTGAGCCAGCCCAATCACAAGAAAGATTTCAGTTATGTGGCCTTAAGTTAAGACTTGAAACAGAAAATGAAGGAAAGTAAATTTTCATTTCTGTTAAGTGTTTACTCCTCACTGGAGGATAACGTGCAGTTCTGTATGTGGAAGCTGAATAATTTGAGCCATCCTTTCAAATGGCACTCTTGCCCTGTTTATTGTGGCTTCTGATCAGCATAATTTATGTACCATTTACGTAGCTTCTTAACACACTTCCTTGTCTTTTAAAAACTATTTTAGCTTCTTCTAGTAATCTCACTGCTCAGTGGTTGGGGTTTTTTTTTTTTCTTTTACCCTGTCGCATTGTAGAGAAAATTTGGATATCAAAATCTTTGCTCTCTGTGCTGCTTTCTCACAACAGGAATAAAGAAAGAAATGATGTCCTGGGTGAGTGGCTGAGAAGCCTGGCAGGGGGGGGTGGGCTCCTTCCTAGTTTGTCATTAAGTCACCTACAGCTCAAGGAGGAAGGGAAAGCAGCAGCTTTGTCACAAATGTGAAAGCATAAGATGGAAACAAAGCTGCTAATTAATAGGAGCAATTAAAACTACCCTCAGTTTACCAGATTCTTTTAAATTAAGTTCTTCCCAGCTGTTTTAAAAGCAGAGGAGGAAGATATCCTTTCTTAACCTTTACTCTACATTCGGGGTCCTAGGAGAGCGTGTTTCAGAAGCAAATGCAGATTGGTGTACTTACATTTATAAAACTAACATTCAGCTCTTTGGCGGTGTATCCTCGCTGGAGGTTGCGCCGGGCGTACACGTCATAGTCCCGGACGATCCTTGTGATGATATCTGATGTTGAGATACCTTCGGTTCGCTGCGTTGGTACGAACATTCCTGAGCAAAGTGGGAAAAGAAAGCCCGCTGAGAAAGCACGGCAGGACCAGGCACTGCGGCAAGTAGCTGAAGGTGAACACAAAAATGCCTGACCAAAGGTAAGAGACTCGCAATTCTGCCTGTCTTATTCCTAGTTCTTTCCTGTTGCTCCTGTGTGAGCTTAGGGAAGGCACCAGCTTGCTATACCATTCATTTTTCCTCAGGTCTTCAGAAAGGCTAAAACTTGCTCTCTTCACAGTGTCAGCTGTGATGTGGAACTTACTAGACTGGTAGGGGCTCCCGAGCCAGGAAGGCTAAACCTCACAGTTGTGACAATTCACTGAGCAGTTCTTTCTGTAAGCGTAGCCCTTATTTAATGTTATACAAAGGAGCAGGGGGGTTGGCTTCCACTCCCGCTATTGAAAGGCCATTTGCTGCTCTCCTGTGTATTTCCACTCTCCCCTCCACTCCTGTGCTGCACCATCTGATAGTCTTTGTTCTGCTGAGTAAAACAGACCAGCACCTGGCCTTGGCCAAAGCCAGCAAGCGCCTTCAGGTAAAAGATGCGTTACAATAACTGGGAAACACCCTGGAGGCGCCAGTAGCTTGTAACAGGAAGATGCAGTGTAATGGTGGTGTAAACAAACACAGATACACCGTGGGGACTGAGGGTATCAGTCTCCATAGCCCCTATATCATGTGTCCACCTGGCCATGTCAGTGGCTGCATAACCACTCTCCCTGCTCCAGCAGATCCGTCCCTAATAAAACTGGCCATTTATTAATACTGCTTGTATTTTCCTCAACACCCCTGAGCAATATATTGCTTTTTAATTGCTCCTCATCAAGACAGGATCACTTGAACTGTTAAATCAAGTCACAAAGGCAATAACAGCAGAGCACTAGCACACCTTGTAGTGCTTAGTACCTTAGTAGTTAGATAGGGCTACAAAATTTACTACTATCACTTATATGTAATTGCAACATCAAGCTGCTGCTGAGAGAGAGCTGTAAGATAAGACTGGAAATGGTTTTGCAAAACATAGTGCTTTGTCTTAAAAGGGTCGTACAGCTACTGGTAAATTATTCCTCACGCATTCAGTTGAAGTCTGCAGGCATTGCTAGCTAATTTCACAGGGTTAGAAAAAGATCTGGAGAAGGAATCAAGAAGCTTAGCAGCCTCTTGTGACTAAATGCTATGGGATATTTTTTCTTTCTGATTTCTAATTAATACTCTGCTAAAAAATAGATTATTTTAATCACGAGCAGAGGTTTCCCTGATCGTGTTTCTCAGGCTTTCAGCAATCACACAGGAAACTATTTTTGGAAGCAGTGAAAACCACTTTGAGCCAGAAGCCTTTATAGATAGGAGCTACAAGAATATATGAACAAATCCAAACCCTACCCTTGCTAAGCCAAAAGCGGAATTGTTTTCCAGTAGATGCACAAACCCATGTATGAGAACATTACCTTTAGTCACTGATTTTGCTTTCATATGATTCTATGTGTTGGACTGATTCATGTTTTCAGAACTAATTGTTCACAGATGTGCAGAGGTTTAGTCAGTGCACCGTCACCCAGCTCACTGTCGTCCATATGCCCTCCCACCCACTGAAGGGAGTGGGGATATGGGAGCCCATGGGAATCTACACAAGGAGCTCCGCAGTTCCCATCTGCTTCTCTGCTACCCAACAACCTGATGTGGGAAAATGGGAGTACTGGAACTAAGGAAAATGCACAAGTGCATCCACAGCATTGGTCTATTTAAAACAAAACACCCTAGGAGAAAGGGGAAATTCACTATTGTAATAATGCTGTTCTGGAGTGTTAGGACTATTACAGCACTAGATCTCAAAATATTATTCCCAGTTTATATGTAACAAAATTCAGCCATACAAGACTGAAGTCACTTCTCCAGCATCTCACAGTGATGGACATGGGACAGACCACAAGTCCCTGCAGCTGTAAGTCCATACTCTATTCTGCAAACAAAGTTTGAATTTCTCGTCAGGATGCGTGCGCACTGCATCCGTGCCCAACAATAGCAGAGAAGGATGTGCCAGGTTTGGGCACTCTCCAGCTCACTCTGGTAATGATGCAGTGACACCAAGGGCTCCTGTCATGTTGTCCGGTGCACTCAGCACCTTATAGAAGAAAGGCAACATAGCTGCCTGGCCAGTACATATGCTGTATGTCCCTTGGTGACCCATCCTTACCAGAGGTATCTTTGTTCCATTGCCTAGTGAAGTAAGCTGGTGCTGGCTCTGAAACTGTAAAGCAGCGGTTCCCAAAGGAGAGTTGTGAGTCTGACACCACGGTGGGGTTTGCAAGTGGAAAAAGATCAAGAACTGCTGCTATAAAAAGCTTATTCTTTCAGCTCAGGTCAATACCTGGTCTACTGCTGTCATTGTATAGCTTGAGAAGGTCACTTTGCATGACAAATTACCATCAGGCAGATTTGCTCTGGAATTTTTTTAAGCCTCCAATATACATGTTTATGTAGACCAGGAAGAGGATGTTCAGGGCAGCACCTCCAGTGAGCAAGAGAAGAAAGGTATCATCAGTTCCTCCTGCCGTGCTGTTCACTGTGTTAGGACAGCTGCTGCTGGCAAAGAGTGGCTTAATATTGTCTCCTTAGATTTAATTCAGCTTCCTTGAACTGGAGAGATACAAACTCCTGATGACTTCAGCATGGTCATGTTCAGTGTAATACGGTAGTCAACCAAACTGCTAGTCATGGCAAATGAATGACTCTGGTACTGATTTAAACCCTCTGCCAGTGTAGTAAAAAGAACCCTCAGTGCAAATCAGAAGTGGATCCTGATGACTCCTCAAGGCTGCCTGTGCTTGCCCATATTCGGGACTGGGCTGCGTCAAGGAGTCATCAGTTTGTGGTTATCAACAAACCACTGAAGTTGGCTGGGCTGCTGTGGGAACTGAACTCATTTTCATCGGTTCAGAGCTCTTAGTTGAGCAACCTGAAATTGTTTAAAAAAGCCAGGGTGGTTTTTCACCCGTGACAGACCTGAATGGTTTCCTGGGGGTTACTGCAGGAATTCAGCCAAGGACATCCTTTGTGGTTTTACAAAGTGAGCCTTTCTGCTGAAGTCAGCAGTACCTACCATTAGGGTGTAAGAGAACGTGATATTATCTCTACTGCTTCTTTCTCAGCAGTCGTGGTCAAAGACAGTAAAAGAATTTGAGCTGAGGTTGGAAAGAAAGGTGCTAAAAATGTAAATTTGCCCTTACCTGCCTCCTTTATGTGTTTGTATACATCATCCGAGCCAGCGGAGGAGTATGGGATGTCATCATGGGCTACAAAGTCAATCTGCCAGTGAACAGAAGAAGAATCACATGCCACCATCACTGAATTTTGGTTCAATGGGGGGTCGTTGTGGAGGATCATCTCTTTTCTCGACTTCAGCTGACTTCCTTTTGTCATTCTCATCCTAAAGCCATCACCTAGAATATTGCACTAGATTTAGGCCTACAACTGCTGTATTGTATGATCAATTATGAAAGAACAGAAAGCTTGTCTCCAGCAGCACTGCCATTAACACATCGCTCTGGCTGGCACTGTGTGATATTCTGTAGAAAACCTAAGACACCTGTTCCTGCTTTTATTGCTACTGGAAGAGCTAAGTCAAGTGGCAAAGCCTTGGCTTTCAAAACCATGGAGGCAGGATTATTGCTTTTGCCTCCTTAGGGCTGCGTGTATATACATGTTTACCTAGTACTGTCATGCTGTCCGTTTGTCACCCAGTGATGGGGACACTAAAATACATCCTAGTTAATTATGCTTTTGTTAAGATTTATATATATTGCAAGACAGTCAATAGTACTGCCTTTTGGAGAACCCATGACATTTTTACATATTTCTGGCCAATTATTGCACCTGTTAACATTAATAAGAAACGTGCCTTTAACTCAGGACTTTAACAGGACTTTAGTCACTACGTAGTAACTTTTCTGGTTCATGATCTCCTTTCCTGAAAGTCAATTTGTGAATAATTCTTCAGTGTTATTTTGCCATTCAAAAGTCCCACTGCAGAAATCATCTCAGCATCCTGAGAAAAAAAAGGCAAGACAAATATAACATTTTCTGACAAAGATGGAGGCAAGCAATGCCATGTACCTAATTTCAGTGACTGGAATTAACTGAATTAAATAATTTGCTCGAGCTAATAGAACTTCACAGGCTTGCTGTTCATTCTCAACTGTCAGTCTACAAAGGGGAAGGGAGGGATAAGGGGAGAAATGTACCTTATGTTTTTCAAGGAACTCTGGTGTCAGCGTCCAGGGTGCATCTCTGATGACCTCATCCACATAACGACAGTGTCTGAGAGCTTCATATCGCTCAGTTTCATTCATCACAGTGAAGCCTTTGAATTTATGAGTTAAATCATCACTGCAAACTAAAATATGGAAGTATCAACAAAATGGCTCCACACACAGTAGAATTAGCATGACCAGCAGTTAATTATTTCCTGATAATTCCATTAAGCACTTAGTTATTAGCTTAGCTAATTTTGGGGTGCTCCAGGGCATCTAAGAATTCTGCTCAGGGTTGACAGGTACAACCATAGACCTGTGAGAGATCCTTCCCTTTCTGGAGCTGCAGGCAGAACCCAAGTGAGATGTTGTAGGATGTCTCAAGCGGTACTATATGCACATGTTGAGGTAACTCAATCCCATTGTAACTGGGGATTTCATGGGCCGTGAAATTTCAGGGGTGATGGACAATGCTTTAAAAACAATCAAAAAGAAAAGTGCCGTGTCAGAAAATGTCATGTAACACAAAATGGTCGAGGCAGGAGGTACCACTGGACATCACCTAATGCAATCCCCATCCTCAGAGCAGGGTCAACTACAGCAGGTTGCTCAGGGCCATGTCCAGTTGAGTTTCCAAAGATGGAGACACCTCAGCCTCTCTGGGCCTCCTGTTTCTGCTTTTTGTTCTTATGTAAACAATGCTCTAAATCACAGCAGAACAGTTTCTCACTAAATAAACACTGATGGAAAACAGGTCATGGCAGACTTTATAGGAATCTGTCTCTGAGTTTAGCTTTGAGTTCAGCAGCTTTCATAGAAAGAGAAGTAAAGCTTGTGCCATGTTCAAATGGGAAATCACAGAAGGAAGCTCCATGGAAAGGACTGGGAGAAGCCGTATGCTCTAGTGGAATAAGCAAGTCCAGAAATCCTGCATCTTTAACTCTGGATGTACCAATACTTTGTCACATTGCTTTTAAAACAAGGGGAAGCAACTCCCATGTTACCAGAGGACTAGAAAAGTTAGGTATTATCTTTCTACCCACATAACATTGCGTAAAACACAGTTGCCTGTTCCCACAGCTGTAATTCTGTCCAATATTATAGCTATAATAGTCATTTGATACCTGTGCTGGTTTTGGCTGGGATAGAATTAATTTTCTTCACAGTAGCTAGTATGGGGCTATGTTTTGGATTTGTGCTGAAAACAGTGTTGATAAGACAGGGATGTTTTCCGTACTGCTGAGCAGTGCTTACACAGAGCCAACGCCTTTTCTGCTTCTCACACCACCCCACTAGCGAGGAGGCTGGGGGTGCACAAGAAGCTGGTAGGGGACACAGCCGGGACAGCTGACCCCAACTGACCACAGGGATATTCCATACCATATGACATCATGCTCAGCAATAAAAAGCTGGGGGAAGAAGAAGGAAAGGGGGAACATTTGAGTGATAGCATTTGTCTTCCCAAGTAACCATTATGCATGATGGAGCCCTGCTTCCCTGGAGGTGGCTGAACCCCTGTCTGCCGATGGGAAGTGGTGAATGAATTCCTTGTTGTGCTTTGCTTGTGTGCACGGCTTTTGCTTTACCTGTTAAACTGTTTTTATCTCAACCCACGAGTTTTCTCACTTTCACTCTTCTGATTCTCTCCCCAATCCCGCCGGAGGGGAGTGAGCGAGTGGCTGTGTGGGGCTTAGTTGCCGGCTGGGGTTAAACCACGACAACACCCCACATGGAATAATGTGATACCCATTTATAGCTGGGTTGACAGTGTTGTCCTTCACCACAGGTCAAACCTGTGCCTTTGGATCTCACTTGTCTGTAACACTGGGACAAATAGTAAATGTACCTGACAAATGATAAATGCAACGTTATTAGTGTTGCAGGGAAGTGAGAGCAACCCTACAGCTGCTGCTTCTTTCTAATTTGAAAACATCAACCTATCAGGCAAAGCGCTTGGCAAAGATGCAGTCTTTTTTGAGATCTAAAATGGATGTTCTTGCTGTGATGGTCGTTAAGGACCTTTAAAGTAGGAAAAATGTAGGAAGGCTTTGATAGCCCTGGAGTTTGTGCAAAATTCAAAGCCAGATAATAATACACATATGAATTTCAGCTAGCGAAATGCTACTCTATCCTATTATGTCATTTTTTGATGCCTGCTGACAAGAAATTTAATGGAGACCAAAGCATTTTCAGTAGAAAGATCCCTTCTGAGATTGTATTTATATTTATTTACAGCCTTTGTCATCTTAAAGCTACCTTCTCCTGCAAGAAAGGGTCTACTAAAATTATTGGAAAATAGTAATTTTTGCTTGAATTCTGTAGAAAGGTTTGATTTCATTTTTTGATTACCGTTTGTTCATGTACAGTGCAGACACAATATCTCTGTATTTCCTTTTGATTCTGTCATCCTGCTCTAATGACTGATTTAGGAAGGTATTTATACCTATTAAAAAAATTTCTTAGCTCCAAATAATTGTCTTCACAACGAGAAATAAAAGGGGTTGGTTGTGGTGCCCACAAAGACACATGACACCAGTGCTTTTGCAGCACAAATTGTATGTGGGCGTGGAAAGGTGCCCATTTTTTAAACATGCTAAGATGCAGAGTGCCTTGCTGGGAAGAGGTGCTGATGAGTGCTGGCTGCTTTGTCCTTCACTCCAAAAATAAGGGCAAAGTGAATCTATGCTGTGAATTTCAAAGGAGCCAGGCTTTTGCCCCAGAGCTCCCTCCCTGATCTGGGATACCCCCCGACTCCTTTAAAAGCAACAACAAAACCTACATAACCTGCATTTTTTTTTAAACCTCACAGTCTTGCACCTCCCCTAGTTTCTTCTGCAAGCTATCTGGCTCAGCAGGAAAACAAGAGAGTCCTAAATGTTTCCTTCATAACAAAGGGATGTCTCCTTTCCCTCCCAGGAAGCTCCACGAGAATTGCCACAATTCATAAACTTAAGAGTAAAACCAAAAAGTGTGTTCATAAGGAGATTTTGCTTTTCCTCTGTGTTGGGTCTTTTTTTCCCTCCTTTCAACTGATTTGGAACAAAGATGCAAAATAATGCATATTATAAAGTGACTGAAGGTTGCATTCACATTCGCTTTATCATCACTGCTGTAAGCATTTGAGCAGCTGAAGGTCGCTGTGAAATGTTTATGCGAGGCGTATCTCAACCCGAAAGATGCAGGGAAACTGGAACTGAAATGCATATTTATGAGGCCTCACGAGAGCAGGGCTTGCACAGCCAGCTAGGCAGGACACAGCCACCCTCCAGTGACTCTTCAGGCACGTACCAACTGCTGAACAGCTGTTAGCCAGCCACACAGCAAAGAAGATATTCATGGCAAAAAAAAATGATAAGAAAGTAACCTGCCCGGGGACACTTGTGAGCTGAAAACTAGGTTCAAATCATGACCTACATTTGGGTCTCCAATGATAACGGGCTGGATTTAGCTTCTCTGCTGATGCTGAAGGCTGGGTCTGCACACACAGTATTGACCTGGCAGCCAGGGGACGTGGGCTGTGCCTGGCTGGCGGAGGGACCGAGGAGCCAGAAATAAATGAGCGGTTGATCTCATTCACTCATCTCCATCTTTGAACAATTTTGAGCGAGTAACTGAAAAAGGTAAATTATTCATATGGAGCTATTCTAAGCTCAGAGTCATGCAGGCACCTGCTTTAACTAGAATGGGAATTGTGCCTGTGCTGCTGAGGGCAGAATTTGACTTTTACTTTAATTGATGCAATTGTAAGACATAATTCAAGGCAAATCGCTTATAGAAAGCCCCCAGAGTGAAAGCAGCATTCAAAGTCACAGTTTATAAACAGCTGGGGGTGCTAGCACGGCAATAACTCTCTGATACTGAAGCACAGAAGCAAAAATCCAGTGCAATAAATAACTCTGATCTTACCTCCTACTAGTAAGTAGCTATTTGGGAATAGAGTTTTCGCTTGCATAAGAGCTCTAGCATGGCCAGAGTGGAAGAGGTCAAATATCCCATCTGCATACACTCTGACAGGTCTGTCAACTGTGGAGAAAGAAACACAACAGTGATTTTTCAGACCCAAAACAAGTTGCACTTAATTCTACTGGACAGGTTTTTGTTCCCAGATGAGATGATTGGGGAGATTTACCCCAGTTCTGATGTTCAAAATGCACCGTGGGTGAACTCACAGTGTTTTATCCTGCTTGTTACTTGTTCTTCTCTGTGCTCGCTGCTGTTTTCTCTCAGACTTAGCCTATTTATTACCATCCATCATCCCTGTATTCTAATTTAGCAAAAATGTCATCTTCCTGCCTCATTTGGAGTTCCACCATATGTCTTGTTCTTTTCTCTCTGCCTTTCTAGTCAGTTCTGCCTTCTGGATTTTTTCAAATTTTTCCTTATTTTTTCCTATCATCTCCCTTTTCCTCGCCTCTTGTCTGTGACTTTCTTTTTTTCCACAGCTTACTGCTGTAAAAAATGTATCGCTTACCTCTTCCACATAAACCTTTCTCTTCCCTTTTTTCATACATCCCCCAAGCTCTTCTATTCTCTCTAACGAGCCTATCATTTTTTTTCTTACCATCCTCCTGCTATCACCCTTGTAACTCTTGCTTTCTGTATGACATCTTCAGCAGCAGCCTCCAGCCAGAAAAAGGACTTGCTTTACCAAACGACATGCCTGACAGCTGTGCCACCTCTGAACAAAAAGACAGCAGAGATGAGAGCAAGAGAGCTCCAACCTCCATGGACTGTGCTTCAGTGCTACAGAGAGATGTCTCTGCTGTCAGGACATCCAAGGGTCCACGGCAGAACATTGTTCCTTGCAGAGCTGACTGGAAAGCTGTGACTTACCCCTATAAAGTGTACGTACTTTAAAAGCTTATTTTAAATATGTGAAATAAGTATACAAAGGCTTTTTTTACAGAATCTCTCGGAATTTAGGGGGGCTGAAGTATGTATTTGGGACTTTATGTGAATCATCCTGTTTCCCCAGCCCAATCACAAAGGTAGGTCTGGAAAAAACGTCCAGATAAAGAGTTCCAAAATTGGGCATGGTTTCTTTTCAAAGGCCACTTAAGGTCTGACATGATCAACAAAAACGTCAGTGAAAGAAGAGGTTTTCCAGCATACAGAGGCAGTATGGGAAGAGAATCCAGGAGGTACACCACATCCACTACAGAACATAACTTTTAGGCTGGCAAGCCTTCTTTCCAACCAACACGCAGACATCCACAAAAACATCAAACTCCAACTTGAAACATTTCCTCCTGTTGTTTCTCTAGCAGAAGATAATGGTCCTCTAGTTACTAGTTTCTTCCCCATTACCTGACAGCACCAGATACCAGGCTGGCCTTTCTGCTTCCAAGTGGAAGGCACAAGTGACCACTGACAGATGTTCGTAAGGGAGAGCCTGTGCTTTGGTCCCATGGTCCCAGCACCCATGGTCCTGCTGATGTTGCTCCCTACACATACCTGGTGTTCCCAGGCGGGCTTGTGCAATGGTTAGCTTCTCATGGGGGGCTTGGCACTGACAGC
The DNA here is from genome assembly GCF_000690835.1 of Fulmarus glacialis. Lineage (NCBI taxonomy): Eukaryota > Metazoa > Chordata > Aves > Procellariiformes > Procellariidae > Fulmarus > Fulmarus glacialis. The sequence goes on along the minus strand of NW_009223652.1, from coordinate 12,007 downwards.
TTGTTTCATCTGCAAACGGAGCAGGTGCCGTCAGAGTCTGGAAGGGGAAAAAACACAAAGAAAGTAAATTTGTTTTTTCCATCAAGTAGTTTAAAAAGAACCATTTAACTGTGGTGGGATGCTGTAACCAGGCTTAATGCTGACTTTTTCCCAGGGGATTTTTGCTTTTTGGTCACCCCTGAGCATACACAATTCACACAAGGTAAAATGATGAGGAAAATAAAGCTTTCCAAACACAGCATGCAACTTAATTCTTTGTCTGTTAGAAGCTCAAGCACTTTTGAGGTAGGTGCAGGTATATAATTTTTCTTTCGCAGGGCAAAGTCAGGTTTGATGGCCCAAGCAGCTTAATCCTTGGTTTGGTCTCAGTGAATCCAAAGGGCCAAGATGCAAAGTGTATTCTGCTATGTGTAAATAATAGCTGGAAAAACTAATTGGGATTTAGAAAGCTGCACACGGGCCACCTCCTCACAAGCACCAGCTCCTTCCCACTGACAAAACATCAGTACAGATGACTGAGACTACAGGTGGTTTTGTTGTGTCTCTAAGCAGAACCTTGTATAATTTTGAGGAGCCATTCAAAATAAAGCCAAGACTGCAACCAGAAGTCCCACCTACCTAGAGCTAACTGAGCTACAACTCCTTTCTCTGGTCTGACGCATACCGTAATAGTACTAAAATGCTCTAACTGTGATCAGAGCACCACAAGGGTACTTGCTCTGGAGAGCTTATAACCTAAAGATATAAGAGAGAGAGTGCGGATGTGTGAAGAATGACGTGGCATTATCTGTCAGGACACTTGATTACAGAAATTGCATTTTCTGCCCGTGCCTATGTAGGAAGTTATCAGCCATCAGAACATCAGATATTTATTATCTGCCATATGGTCTGATATGAAAAAACATGCTTCTACTGCTCTTGGCTTGAAATCTTTACGAAATCATAGAAACAGCAAACTACCACAAGCTGAGTTTTGGTTTGCTTTGTTTTTGTGAGATGAGGTGGTAGTTGAGACAAGCTGAAGGAAATCTATCCCTTACTTTGCCTCCACCATGATTTAGCTGAGACCTCGTGGCCTTGCAGCAGTGGCTTGGTTGGGTTTTGACAGTGACCACTTGTGGGATGTACAGTTGTCATACCAGTTTGAGCACCCACAGCTGATTGTAACAGAATCTCTCTTCCCCTTTACACTTTTTTTCAGCTTTTAGATGCTGAATGCTTAATCACTGAGCATTTATTTTCTTTAACATCCTTAAGGCACTTTAAAACATGTCATGCCTAATTGCTGCTGACCTCTGGGCTCACTGGCTTGTTGCATGGAAAGCTCAGAGGACAGTAGTAAAACAGCGACAAAGACTTAAAGGCTCGTGTGCAGCTCTTTCTGCTGATTTATTAGTCATTTTGTTTACTGAAAGCACTAAAATTTTATGTAGATTTCTTCTTTTTCTTCTTCCATTTTTCTTTCCTTTTTTTCATAATCTCAAATATTGCAGGAAATGATCATCATTAGTATCTTAGTGATGAAAATCACAGCATCTCTGCACAGGCAAGGTTAAAAATGGAGAAACTACGACCAAGTTTCTGTCTGGGTTTTGTGGATGGGAACTGTTCATCGGGCTACCCATGCCACACAGTGTAGAATATTACACATAATCATACTGTGCCAGCTCCTTCCTTTATTTTCTAAATACTGTCTTTTTGCTTCTGGCTTTGCGATCGCTGTGTGCTAACCTGTCTTTTTATCTCCAAGCAAGGTCAAGTTACATGGCAGCCCATACAGCCTGGTTCCCGCTGGGATAAAGAGAAAGGCAGAAATATTAAAACAATAATGGCTATGGTCTGAGGCCTGCAACTGGTAATCAGATCCTAGCTTGGCAGAGGCTGTTTCCTTGGAGATTATTTGAAGAAAATAGGCCTGGTTTGCAGGAAGATTTTTTTTTTCCCCAGGCAAACACAGTGGTGCTTTTTATCCTTGTAAACGCCTTTGCAACACCAAGATTTTTCTTTCAGTCTTTGCTCAATGGAAAACAACCTCTAGTAGCTTCCTATCGGTCCAGCTTTTGTAAACGCTCACCATTAAAGCTCGCTTTATGGCCGAGGGCTTAGAACCAGACCTGTCAATATTCCCATTACTCTGTGACCTCTCAGTCACTGGATATGAAAATACATTAAATACAATAGATTAAAATCAGCAATATTCTATCAAAGTGACATAGAGAAACGCGTAAATACCACGTGCTGACAGATCAAGGGAAATACAGCAATAACTTCTCAATGAGTGTCCAATACTATTTCATTTTATCTGGCTTAGAAAAAATGTTGCTGAGCTTAACAAAAACATCTTATGAGTAAAATAAGATGAGACCATTTGGTTTGTATATTATAGCATACGATAAAATATTTCAAGAAATTATTAAAAACTAGAAATAATTTATCAAACCTCTTTCAGTTTGTATATAATTACTTGTATTTTTTCCAATTTCTTGTCAGCAATAACTAGAATTGGGAGAAGAGAGCAAGTGATTTATATAGCAGCGTCTTCATTTTAGTTAATCCATTAAAGTACTTTTAGAAGTTTGCTATAGTTTTGCCAATAATCAGATGGTTAGACAAAGACTTTGTGCAAATGTACTTCTGTCTTTCTCTGACAGATTTTTCCCTTCATCTGTGCCTTCATTTTCTAGGCATTTACATTCTGCATTAGTCCAGCAAGTCAAATTAGCCTTGTATTTTGGACCAAGGTACGCTCCCGAGATCTGCATCATCCTGTAGCAGAGTGCTCTATCGCCTAAGCATGAGTTCAGTGATGAATTATCTCATTTTGTTTGTTCAGCACCTGCCTCCTCCTTGTATTATTTGATATTCTTGTACTGGAAGCTTCAGTAAATTCATCCATAGTCACCTATTCCCTGCCTCTCATGATTTCATACTCCTCTCTCTTTTCTCCCCTCAGTCACGTTTTCCAGGCTGAAGAGCTTTGCCTTGTTTATTTGCTCCTTGTATGGAAGCTGGTCCATAACTTCGATTATTTTTGTTACCCTTCCCTGTTAACTGCAAGGTGATTTATACAGTCTTTGAACTGATAACTCTTCCAATTTCTAGAGCTTTAATAGATAGGAATAGAATATTATTTACATGGTGCTCACACTTTGCGGTTATCTTTGATGACATAAGCACCTTACACCTGGTGTCAGCAGGGAGACCTTACTTTCATTTAAGCAGTCCAAATGCCACATTGTTACTGTATTATTAATATGTGGTGTCTAGAGAAAGCCTATTATATGTCATAAATGGAGAAGTCATTGTAATATTAGGACTCGTTAGTGCTATGTACTTCAGAAGTTGTTAAAAAACTCTTGCAATGCAAGTCCTATTTCGTGGAAATGAAGATGCTGCATTCAATTATAATTAAATTCACTTCCTAAAAATGAACGTATGCGAAAACATTATATCCAATAACCCTAGCATATCAGAAGCCATTCATTCTATGACAAGTTTAAACAGTGTCGTACTTGCATTCTCCCAAATTTGCAAAATAACTGAATGATGCTCAGTAAACTTCAGGAAATTAAAAGATGGAAGGTAGGTAAAGGGGGGCTTCCTAGAAAATACCTCACAGCTCCATTTGCACCCAGTAGTGTCTTTGTAACCCCTGACTATATTTAATGAGACAGTAGCCCAGAGAGGAGAGTACAGTGTGGTAGGCAGCACTGAGCTGGTTCTGTGGCAGGCATACTTTATGAAGAAACCCTACGTGACAGCTAGAAGCAGCTTATTTTCAGGTGTATCTTGAGGCTGCCTATTTATTATCACTCTTCATAGTCTCTTAGGCTACAGTAGACATTTAACTTAGATGCTAGTCAGCAGCTAAACATTCATAACTTATGTTTCCAATGGATGAAAACGCAAGTGGTCAGTGATTTGTAGAGGAACAGGAGTCATACCACTGAAATAACAGGTCAAAAGCACAGCACCTGCACACCCTCTCTTTTGTTTACAGCCTGTAATAGGAAATAATTAGTTGTGTTATGGTTTGCTTGTTTTCTGTATGGTTGTTGGGGTGGCTTTTTTACATAGCAGCAAAGAGGACAGAAATATTTTTTTAAATGGGCAAATGTAGACCCATCTATACCATAGTGCATCTGCCATTATAACTCTGCCTGCAGGCTAATTGCATGCAATGTGTGCTAATGGAAGGAGCTACTCTTTTCTTTTTTTTTCTTTTTTTTTTTTTTTGATTCGCACAGCTACACTACCTCCCTCACCCCATGACATAGACAAAAACTTTGTTCTCTTGGTAGAGAGAATAGTTGTGTTGTCATCTAAGATTTTGCCATCAACAAAGGTCTAAGAAAATTTCAGATCTTGAACCAGTACAGCTACACAGGCGAAAGTTGGTAGAGCAGGCTGGGCAATTAAGCCAGTAGGCAAATTCTGTGGGAGGTCTGATGCTGTAATCTCCTTTTATGTCAGAGGCAGTATTTAAAACAGGTAACTGATTTCACTGAAACAAATCACGTGGGTAAGATCTACTCATATGAGGAAAGATTATTTTGGGAACCTGCTCCTGATGTTGGCAAACAATAATTACAGAGCAGGAAACATTGACATCAGTTTTAAGGAACATTTAAGAGAAAAACACTATCAAAACTCTTGAGAAGGAACTAGAAATACATGTTGAGTTTCTGAACTATGAATACTCTTTGCAAATGGAAAGACTACGTTAAGGACTACCAAGGTCTTCTCTTAGAGGTTCAGGGAGTTAACATTGTGAAAAATGAAAACCATGTTGCCTCATGTATTACCTTGGGTAACCTTGACCCAAACACATAAATTTATGAGCAATTTTAAGTTGTAATTGAATGTTATTGGTGGGTGCCTCCATATAAACTTTTCACAAACAGTTCCAGTATATTAATGCATGTATCAAAAGACAATCTAGCCTATTCTCCCACAGTTCTGCTAACTCAGGGAGGTGGATGTAAACTAAAAATAAGGCAAACTAACCTACTAAGAATAATAACATTAAAAAAAATAATCTGTTTGCAGGCATTCCAAATTGCCTTACTCTCAGTTGCTTTTTCTGGGCTTTATCTTCAATCAAATACACTTTGCTTGTCATTAGTATTAAGTCAGTAATGATTAAGTGCAAGATGCAATTACAAATTGAAGATACAATAGAAGAAAAGTAGCTTTCACTGCCTTCTCAAGAAGCACAATCATGTATATATGTATAGATTCATGGATTATGAAACTAGAACAACTATTAGATCATCTAGTCCAATATTTGCAAAAGGCCAAAGAATTTCGCAACAAGATTCCTGTGAGACAGCCATGACTTTTGACTGAACTGGAACATGTTATTGAGAAAATAAAATCCATTCTAGAGGTAGGACGGGCCCCAAGTCAAGCAGAGCTCAAGTGAAAGAACTACTGAGGAAGCACCTCAATCTCCATGAACACCAGCTGGAAAAGAAATGTGACCCTCGGCAGCTTACCCACCTGAGTCTACTCCCCTGGCACAGCTGGAAGAGCTGGAAGGAGCGCTGCGTACAAGTGACCCAGGTAGGACTCATTGAAAGAACAAACTGCCGCTAAGGCAGCGTGCAGCCTGTGAGCCTAGATGTCCTTCTCTCCTGATGGCTAAAGACTTAGCCAAGCTGTCAGATGTCCCAGCACTGAGGAGGGTTATGCAGTATTTGAGGATAAAGAAGTACGCGGCTCCTTAAACAGGGCGCTGGTTACCAGGTGGCAGCCTGCAGACGCCATTGCAAAATGAGGACGTTGCAACGGGACTGCAGAACCAAACTGGCCATAATGCATTTGCAATTAAAAGCTGAATGGCGGGTGCTTGCTGGCCCATGAGTAATGCTGAGGGTTGGCCATGGTCAACAGACCAAAAATGTGTAACCACTGCTCTAATGCCACTCTGTATCATGTTTTATTGATGAATCCAGAAACTGGAGAGGATGTCAGTTCATATTTTTTTCTAATACCCATTTCTTTTTACTTGTATATTAGTGTACACACCTGATGTATGCCTAAAAGGACCTAACTTCAGCTTTAACATAGGCAAGGGTTAATCTACTGAAATCAATTGAGTTTTAGCTAAGATACTGGGTGAATTTGGCCCAGTATTCAATCTCTACTTGTGCTTCTACATAAAAATACTTAACGTCTATCAATTATTTCATGTCAGATGTAGGACAGCATTTTGTATAAACCATTACTCAAAATAGAGCTATGTTGAAGCAAGAGAAACCCCATTTTTTTCCTCCCGCACAGGAGGCATGTACTCTCTGCAGTTCCCTAGCTGGCAGGCAGAAGCACCCTGGGAAGAACTATTTTCCCATAGGGAATGCATCAGGCTTCTCTACCAGATCCCTGATTCATCCAACACGTTTCACAAGAGCTTTTCACCTTATGCCATCTATCTATGTGTGTGTAGGAAAGGAAAGCAGATCACATGGAAACAAAGGTATAAGCACGTATTGTGATAGATGGTTCAGCTGCATTGAGTGTCTGTGCACAATCCTGGATGTGTGGTTATACACAATGCATACTTCTTGCCCATGTGGTTACTATTTGGCTCCTAATTCTGTATTTCTTCTGCGTCACATCCATCTATGTGTTGGGTTTCTTTCTATGTTTTATATAATGTTACGTTATAACACTGTTGTAACAATGGTTTTCTACTCCTTTTTTAAAGATATGACACAAACCTTCATAGTAACAACAACAGCACAGTTTAAGAAATTGGTAATATTCTCCTAATAAAAGCTGCTTCTAAAATAGCATTGCATATATGCATTTGCCAGCAAGGAATACAATACATGGAATGTAATGTTTGCTCCCTGTGTTTATGTGTCATTTGTGAATCCTGCAAAAAATATCTCTAGTTCTGTATATCTGAGAAATACGTATTGCAACGTGGTTTTGCAGAGACTATGGCACTTCGGAACATATACCAATTGCATGTCCTTTGATGTAGTAAAGGGAAATCACAGCACATTTTTGGTGTCTACGGGCAATTTTTATTTTTTTTTAAGTGTGGCAAAGATTGCTACATGTCCCCATGTCGCGAATGAGTGATTTAGAGGCCGCTTAAAGAATCACCGGAGAAGAAAAGGGGGGGTGGTGTGAATGCACCACCACACCCCAAGCACCACCACATTTGGCATGTTTTTATGGGTTTGCCCTTTTATATAGTAGTCAACATTTATGAAAACTAAAATTAACGCAGAGCAGAAACCAAACTTGTAAAGGATCAAAAAGATATTTGGTCAAATAAAGTCATTTTGGGTTCCTCAAATGTAAAGCTGTTTACATATATATTTATGCTTAGTTCCACTTTGAAGCAGACAGATGGCAGACCCCCTAAGTCATAACATCACGTGAGAGAGAAACAGATGCATGGGATACTTTTTACGCAATAAAACCCCCTAAATTCATCATTAGCTCCTCTGATTAAAATTGCATATACCTTTCAGTGATACAGGAAAGATAAATATGAAGATCTATGGAAGCTCATGAAATAAAATACCTGAAGTAATTCTAGAGGTTGCATCAGACCCTCTCAAAACACTGTTTGCAAATATGAAGGGAGTAAGGCATCCCAGGATGAAAATATAGGAATCCAAGGCATGCACACTTTTCTTGCAATTATTTCAAATTTTGTGCTTAACATTTCATTGCTTAACAGCAGCAACAGGGAAATTGTCTAAAGGAGTCTAGTGCCCCCTTAAACCATTATACAGCTCCAGTAAGTGAAAGTACTGAAACATTCTCCTCTACCCTTCAATAAAATTAAAAAAAACCCCAGTGTTTTCCAAATGTACTTGAATAATTTGAAAAAATGCATTCATATACTCTCATTTCTTCTAAAAAATCAATAAAATAAACAAAATGGCTAAAGCAGCTGATACCTAAAATGACGTGAGAGCTGTGATCTGCAATTGTACCTGAGTCTCATTCTCCAAAGTGTTGTAGATTCAGTGGTCCCAAGATATTTGATACCTAATTCCTATTGAACTATAAAAGTCTATAGCCTCTGAATCTTAAGACAAGGCAGTAGAAGTAAATCCGGGCTTGGAAGCAAGCAGTGGGATTGCCAGGGTGAACCTCAAATGGCCCTGATGCTTACAGTGCCTTGGCAGAACATGTTTTATCATCTGCCACATGGAGAGGTCCTAAGTCTCCAGCTAGTCTGTCCTTGCAGTGGTGATGTTAAGCAGAAAAAACTAGTTGGGTACTTTCCACACAGGATGCCCCTTCCTCCAGAGGCAAATGGGATCTGGCCACAGCTTGGGTTGCCTGAGAACAGGCGTCTGATGGTAGCATGGATGTCACATAACCATGATCTCGGGAACAGGTCGATGTTCCTGGGATCGCATTGCCAAGGACAGAGCAGACACAGCAAAAAGCACCTATCTGCTTCTTTATGTCATCGTGAAGATAGACTCACTTCAAATTCATGAAAATTGCTGCTTAGTTCGTCCCTGGCCCTGTACCCACCAACGTCCCCACAAGCGCAGGCTCAACCAACCACCTACCTGTCTACTCCCTCTCCTCCCCTGCAGTTCATCTTGGCTAATTCAGGTGGTTTTCTGTTTATCTGGTTTCTTAAGGTTCCTTAAGTTGTGCCTGACCTTCTCTGTGTGATGCAGAAGAGCCTGTATTCCTGATTGGGGCTCAATCTCACGTTAGACTCAAAGCACAACAAGGTAGGTACTGCGATGGAGGCGTACGTTTCATTGCCCTGCACTCCCTTAGCTGACCTAACCCTAAGGGCTTGAGCTAGTTTTGAAAATAAGACATTGGTACCCAGGTCCCAACAGTACTTTCCCAGGTGTTCCCACTGAGGCCTGTGTTGGATGACAGAGATGTGAAATACAAGGAAAAGAAACTCTCAGCATGTTCAAGGGCAAGATGAGACCAAGCAGTAGGTTTTGGAGTTTGTTTTCAAGTAAGTTTCGATGTGTATTCAGTTTTGCTTTATCTGCAGCACTGTCCTTATAAATTGCCATCATTGCTTCCTTTTATGAAAGACACTATCTGGGATTGTCTTCCTGAACAAAGTGCATTGAAATGCCTGCCTGTTTGTTTCTTTCAGGGTGAGGATTGGTAATTCTCAAGGTGCACCCCAATCCTTCAAGGAGCTGCCTATATGTGGGACCAAAGTCTTGTGGGACCAAAGTCAAACTCTTGATCCCAAGGGACATAAATAAATTATAAAAAAATAAATCATTTCACAAGGCTTTGTACTTACTCTTTAGTATTTCATCCTATGGTATCTCTGCCATCCAGTTAAACCAAAAGCTTGTCTCACTTACAAGCCTTTTTACTACAGACGCATGCAGACAAACCCTAACGCTGGGATTCCCAGGCTGAGATCCACAGCCCAGCAGCGCTCTGCAGCTTGTTGAAAGTTATCCGGGGGCAACTGCCATACCTTCAATGTGCGGCATGATATGACCGGCAGCGATGTTTATCCCATTTAAAACAATGAAGGCCCCCATGACCAAACCACGGGTATCCTAGGGTTTAAGTAGGAAAAGCAATGCTCACTTAAAAAAATGGATGGGACAGTGGTAGATGAGAAAGTGGCCTAACCCAGCAGTTTGGTCCAGACGAGAAATGGATAAATGCAAAACTATACAAACCAGGATGGGAGAAATGCTATTTGTGGTTTTTTTTCCTTGACTACAAAACTGCTAAAATCACCGATACAGATAAAGCCTGCTACTCTAATTGGTTTCTTTCTCTGTTGTGCATTGAGACTAAGGTACGTGTGTCACTCGGAGAGAGATTTGCCTGGCATTCAGATACGTGGAAGTTGAGAATGTAAAGAAGGCAAAGACTAAGTGAGAGACGGACCAGGGGAATTGACTGAAGCACGAACGCTCATTAATGCTCTAGTTGGTTAAGAAAACGCAAAGAGTGTCTTGGGAAAAAATTAATGGCAATTTATATCACAACAGTACTAGGCACTGGAAAACATCAGGTTTCGATACACATTGAAACTTACCTGAGAATTGCCTTCAATGTCCCCTGTTTTCCTGCTCTTTGAAGGATACAGGGGTTTTCTTTAGTCCTACTGTGACACTTCCTGCCAAGCTACCAGACTCCATAGCCTAAAATCAGAGGATCTAGTGGCAGACATCCATTAAAAATATTCACAGTTTTAAGGCTTTAAATAAATAATTCCAGTTTTAATGAAAAGGACGACAACTGTTTCAGAAAAGAACTAACCCTCTTTTCACTTTCTAAAATTTGAGCTGATTCTGAAGTTATATTTCTTAACAAAAATTGCTTCCTAAAAATGAGCCTATATTAAGAACTTGAAAGCCCAGATAATTCATTTTAGAGATGCATAATAACCAATGAACATCATTAAAAAGTCATCTGTAAATATCACAGACTTTACTTGCCACCAGTTATACCATTCTGAGGTACCAAAGCCATCCTGAGGTACCATCCTGAGGTACCATCCTGAGGTCCAGGATAATAAAATGATACTAAAATGTTAACTGAGACACCCTCTTTCATTTATATTAATGAAGTAAGTGACTTGGTTACTGGCCCATCACTGTACACGCTGCCTTCAAAGGAGTGGCATCAGAGAAAGTACTGAAGATCTTAAAAAAGATCTGATAGGAACTTGATATCCCTGTTATTAGATCATCTGTCAAGGGGTGATTCACTTTAACTCTTCAGGACACCAGCTCTGAATTCTTCTCACTTAAGATATAACTTGACTACACTTGCTTGCATCACTCCTTATGCCCTAACAAGTACAGAATATTGCATTATACTTCACCAGGCAATTTTTTTTTTTGCCTGAAGGTAACGTAGATCTGCTGACTGACAAAATATCACTTTATAAGGACACACTTTCCATAAATCTTTATTCAAAATATCTCTGTTGTCCATTATGGGTACTCAGGAAGATCTAAAACATCATAATGAATTCCTATTTTATTCGTGTACTCTAGCTGTCACCGTAATTTCCACAGAAATTATACAGAATGCATGATACTGTAAATACTGGCATCATATTGTCACTTCTTTCTTTAAAATCTTTTAAAATGTCAGACTACACGGAGTAATATATTCAAACGAGTTGTTATTTCTGTGCTCTTGACAGAGAAATCTTAGACAGCCTGTACGAACACACTGCAGTAACAACACATGAGCTAACTTTCCCTATTAAAACAACTCCAAAAGCCTTCCATGAACAAATTAACAGTCTTCTTCAAAGTTGATTCTAATTATACGTAGAAAACACTAATTTAGGTCAGCTCCACAACTATTGCTATTTCTTGTCATATCAGAACAATGTCTCAACTATAGTGTTGAATTTAATTACTGGTCTGATGTTTAAATAAATATGTTTTAATTAGGACTGTGACTGAATTCTGGTGTTAAATGATCTAATTTCCAGTACTAAACTGTTGCATCAATCACGCACTTTCACACCTTGATGCTGTCTCTGCATTTCAGTGTATGCAAACTGGTATTGTTATTATTTTTCTACCGCCTTGCCAAAGGTGCATACCATGTCGGGGGAAAGGAGTGATCATTCCTGACAGGAATAATAAAAGGTTTCAATAAAAAGCAAGGAAACATTCCAATTATTTTAAATTAGCACATGAAAAAAGGGCAGCGCTCAGAACCCTTAACTCTTGGGCCGCAGCAGCCTTGTAAAGTTGCCTGCACGATCTGAGAGAGCCTTCCCCCACCTTTAACCAAAGACCGTCAAGGGAGTTTATTTTTACTATCACTCTCCTGGCTCTTCCTCATCCTCCCGTCCCCCCAAAAACCGCAGCTCTCCAAGACTCTCTTCCTTACACATCCCGAATGGAACAGGAAACTCCTCGCTGGGCTCTGAAGTTGAGCAAAGTGGGATTTACCATTCCTAGGTGCACTAGACCTGGCCGAGGGGCTGGCCTGCAACGCTCGGCAGGACCCGGGAGGGTCACCGAGGAGGAAGAGGGGGCTGCCGGCC
>NW_009223651.1:0-6223 GCF_000690835.1 Fulmarus glacialis | reverse complement strand
GGGAGACCATATCACAACTACTTGAAAGGAGGTTGTCGTGAGGTGGGTATTGGTCTCTTCTCCCAAGCAACTAGCAATAGGACAAGAAGAAATGGCCTCAAGTTGCGCCAAGGGAGGTTTAGATTGGACATTAGGTAAAATTTCTTTACTGAAAGAGTGGTCAAGCCTTGGAACAGGCTGCCCAGGGAAGTGGTGGAGTCACCATCCCTGGAAGTATTTAAAAGACGTGTAGATGAGGCGCTGAGGGACATGGTTTAGTGGTGGACTTGGCAGTGCTAGGTTAATGGTTGAACTTGATGATCTTAAAGGTCTTTTCCAACCTAAACAATTCTATGATTGTATGATTTTATAATCCATTAATCAAATTATGCTACTCCATAAAAGGCTGATAAATTGGTTCCTTTTACCCTTTATTTGTAAGACAAATTAAGGAAGTGATGAAAGTTCCTTACAAAAAGGAGATAAGTGGTCACTATTTTTTCATCTGGGCAAGAAACAGATTCCAGACCTGGGATTTTCTAAATTCATCCTGAGATGCATCCTTTAATATTCCTCAAAAACAGGACTTGATTTAGATCATAGCTGCTTTTTTTTATGTTAGTGTCAGCTAGATGCATCTTGTTGTTCAAAGCCAGTCAGTCTTAATGAGAAAGTAAAAAGGGCAGTTTAACCAGAGGGAAGGTCAACAATTAGCTAACAGTGGGAAACAAAACATTACAAGTGAAATAATTATAAATGCAGTCCTAACATATGCTTAGCTGTAGGAATCATTCCCGGTATTTCAATACCTTTTACTTTCAACTTTGTAATGTTCTAACTGTCAGACACCAGAGTCTAGGGTTGAAAAGATAATGTTTGGGGAGTTTCCTGAGTCCTGAATGTCTTTCATCACAACTCATATATCTCTCTTAACTAGGTGTTTATTATACATAAAAATACAGTTTATAGCTCTGTCAGGAGTTTTGTTTCTTTAAAAGTGATTTCCCATTTCAGCTTTGCAAATAACCAGTCATTAATGTATGAACTGCTGTGCTATTAATGGCTCTTATTTTCTACCCTGAACTGTTTGTTTTCTATTTCTTCGATACTTTCAAATTTTGTATTGGACATGCACATTTTGTTTAAGCTGATTAGTGTTGGCACAATACCAGATTTGCAATAGAGACTATTCCTTAACCGAGGAACAACTCGACCACTAACAGCGCTAAACAGTCTAAACTATGGGAGCTGTTTGTCAACCAGTAGCTGTTGCTGTGATTCCTCTATCACATAGGGTCCCTGTGACTATCAAGGCATGAATGTTACCAGGAAAGTTCCTGAAGAGGTGGAGATCTGTGGAAAAAAGAGCAAGTGGTGTGTTCCTGAAGAAAATAAGAAGTCATACCCTTCAGTTTCATAATTAAGTAAGTTGTCTTGCAAATCCGAATATTCCTTTCAATGCCTGGAATGTATTTGACTTATTTTTTTTAATCTTTGTGGCATATTTTTGGCACTAGCCATTTTCATAATCAACCATAAATGTGCTCTGAAGTGCAAGTTATCCAAATACAGTATGTCTGTATTAATGTAAAATATTGGACTAAACTAGTATATGGTTGGATTTGTGACCAAATCAGTGTTGATAACTCACCAGTGGTTTTGCTACTGCTGAACAGTGCTTGCACAGCATGGAGGTTTTATTTTTTTTCCCATGTGCCCCTCCCCAGGGAGTAGGCTGGGCGTGCACAAGAAATTGGGAGGGGACACAGCCAGGACAGCTGACCCAAGCTGACCAAAGGGATATTCCACACCATATGACATTGTCGCGAATGAGTGGCTTAGGGGCCACTTAAAGAATCACCATCAAAGATATTGGCAAAAAGAGATTTGATTAGAAATGTATAAAAGCGCGACTTAACAGAATTCGATGGCAAGGTTCACTCTGTTGCTTACTACATGGATGAAGTATACAAAGGAAAATCATGTTATAATTGAGTTGGAATTATTTATACAGAGGCCAAGGATGAAAAGGGTAAGGGACACCCTCCCGTTGAGTCACAAGGTTCAGAGAAGGCCTCCTTGCTTGGGGGGGTTAACGGTTGGCCAACAGTTTATATCTAATGGAAGAAATACAAGGAATAAGGAAACGTTGAGTTAACGAGATTCAGAGTAGATGCCCTTGCTTTCTAAACTCCTCATGGAGCTTAGGTGCAGCTGGATCCACTCCTAGTCCCAGGCTTGGCTAACGGTTTACATCTAAGGGATTATATGTGTTTAGCAGCAGGCTAGGGTTCATTCACAGTTTTAAAGTGAATCACAAGGATTTAGCAGCACTTAATCATTGACTAATTTAACATTTACAAAGTGAGTTAGTGGAGTCTACTACAATCACGACACTAACTTAATTATATATTATGCTTACTATCAGTTATCTAAGTCAGTTCACACACAGAGAGACAGAAATATATATAAATGTACAAAAAGATATACCTGTTAAAAATTACCCTGGAGTCCAGTAAAATATTCACGTCAAATGCCTTGGCATTTCTCAACAGGAGTTGAGGAGTTGAGCCTCGAGGAGTGTTTCAGCCCAGGTCCCATCATCAATCAGCAATGGTCCTCCGAATATCGCAAACTGGAGAGTTTGTGAGCTCTGAGAGGCATCCCACATCCCACTGACAGAGAGATACTGCCCACTGCTGTCCAGGAGAGCTCAAAGGGTCTCACTTAGGATCACTGTTTATAGGTTCACGAGATGATTGGCTTTAGTCATCTGTGAAAATTCTCAAGGTTTCAGTAACAATGGTACTGTCTACTTGAGCTACGACTCAGATAAGTGTGTCAGGGGATGACGAATTATCCCTGCTCTCGTCCCCCACTTGGGCCAGGCAGAAGGAGTTCCTGATATGGGCAGTACTATTCTCCCACCTCAGCTATGCAAGAGTTCCTGATATGGTCAAGGGATGCTTCACTACTTGACTCATTACACAAAGGCCAAGGTTTAACAGGAGTTTCTGAGATCATGGAGGGGTCCAGGAGGGAGTGGAAAGAAGGGGAGAATGCACCACCACAGTTATCCTCAGCAATAAAATCTCAGAGAAAGAAGGAAGAAGAGGGATGTTTGTGGTTACGGCATTTGTCTTCCCAAGTAACCATTATGTGTACTGAGACACTGCTTTCCAGTAAGTAGCTAAACATCTGCCTGCCTATGGGATGTAGTGACTGAATTCCTCTTTTTGCTTTGCTTGCACATACAGCTTCGCTTCACTTGTTATACTCGCTTTATCTCAACAAATAAGCTTTCAGCTTTTGCTCCTCCTATTTTCTCTACTATCCTGCTAAGGTGGGGTGAGCAAGCAGCTGGGTGGGAGTTGGGCTTCTGGCTGAGGTCAAACCACCACAACCAGTTAGAAGAGATTAATCTGAATAGAGAAGTTTGCATGTCTTTAGTACAACTGACAAGTAAAAACTGTAATGATTATGTAGATTCCGTCATTTTGGTCATTTGGCAAATAACATTACTCAGTATTTCAAGATTTTCATATTCTGGGTTTTGTAAGTAATCAATCTAAATATATAATAAATATATACCAATTCTAAACAACAAAATGTAAACCAATTAAAAGATAAGTCCAAGTAAGTTTTGTAGGAGTTAAAATTATATTTTAAATTAGGTATAAAATCAAAGAGATGAGGCATTTTAGAACTTAATAAATAACATCTCTTCTATTATTTACTTAGGGACCTATAGAATTTTCTAACAGAAACTTGCCCTCCCCTATATTCCAAAGGAGAGAGAAAATATCTAGAGAAATAACATCATTTTCCATGACTGTCAGAGGCTTCACAAAGTTGAATAACTGAAATAGTGCATAATTACAGGTCAAAAGCTATATAATTTCCAAAGACTCTAACAGGCTCAGACAATTCCATTTCGTTTTCAGGTACGGTCTTGTATGTGTGTGATTTTACAAGAATAGCAGTAGCCACTATAGTTATGTTTTTCCTGGATGATATTTAAAGCACTTTGTCATTCTATAATATGACAGAAAAAGTGGCATCTAAGATTATATGTCATCTTTCTCTCAATGGTTCCACAAAACTTTTTGTATAGTCTTACTCCAGTTCCATTTAAATCCATCATTATTAGATCATGTTAGATCATTATTAGATCATTTATCAGCAAATATAAATACATGTTTTTTTCATTTTTGTTTTCCTATATGCAAATTCAATCTTTGGCACAAAAAACTATGTTGCTTTCTACCCTTCCCTCATTCTGTTGAGAAGGCTTTTACTTGTATTTTACTCCTGTTACCACCCATGCCTTAAAATATTTCGAATTCCTGTTCTAAAGAGTCGACTTGCAGCACCCTTTTTGTCAGTTATTGAAGATGGGTTACCATGGAACCAGAAATGGAAGATTCATGAATTCAGATGAACAGACAAAGGTCTGGAGTCAGTTCAAATCACCACTCTATTACGGAAAAATTGGCTGCTACTCCCATATTGCTGAATCAAGGCCATCAGTGCTCAGGACAACCTATGTGTCTAAAGTGGAGTCATGGTCAGCTTCTCAAAGGAAGACAAGGGCTTTTCATCTTGAAACTGGCACATCTGGGAATGCTTGGACACCTAAAGTATGGTGCTTGTAAGACTTAAAGATCAAATTGGAGGTACCTAGCAAATGTAACTGACTTTAACTGTAGGCAGTGCTTGAATTGCTGTTTGAGATTCAGATGGATTTTGGTTTCATTAGTAACAATTTCAGCCGACAAGATTTGGCTCATTGTTATCATTTCACTTTCAAATCCAAGATACTAGCACACTAATCTGGCCTATGAGGCCCTCTGCTCAGTACTGGTGAGGCTACACCTGGAGTCACGAAGATGATTAAGGGTACTGTTTAACTTAGGGGTTGGTACTGTTGGTACTGTTTAACCTAGAGACGAGAAGGCTTGGAGGAGAGGGATCTGATCAATGTATATAAATACCTGAATAATCTTTATTAATGATCTGGATGATGACCCTCGCAAGTTTGCAGTTGACATTAAACTGGGAGAAGGGGCTTAATTTAACTTTTGAAAAAGTCAGATGAATCAAAAACTTATGGTATATTCACTTTCACATATCTTAGTGATCTAACTCAGCTTTGTTCCAGAATTATCATCATCACATAACTATTAGTTTGTTTCCAGACTCTCTCATGGGAAGAACCAACAAAGTTCCTCCAGAACAAAACAGAACAGTGTGCTTCTGGGGAAAGTTTCCAAGGAGAGAAACAGTGCAGGTGAGAGTGGATCAAACCTGGCTCCATCCACTTTACATGGTCTTTCAGTACCATCCTAGCAGGGTTTACATCCTAAGATACTACACATTTCCTCACCATATATCCTGAGCTATATAACACATATCCTCATTTGCATGCCCAAAATCTTCAGTCTAGTGCAGTGTCAGCTGAGAGGGCGAAGATTCACTGTGTGCACTGCACTTGTCTGACCAAAGATGCCAGGTGAGCCTTTGCAAAAACCTCTTCCTTTCACACCTTGGGACCCAACATTAGATGGTTGAGCATAATGTCAAAAGCATTGTTAAAGTCAGGATCAGCAGCATCTACTGCTCACTGCTTCATCCACTGAGGTAGTCATTTCATCATAGAAGGCTATCAAGTTGGCCAAGCATGGACTTGTGCATGTCCAGTATTTTTTAAATGTTACTGAACTTGATCCTCCTTGCTCCAGACTGGAGGTGATAATGGTTAATGGATCTGAATGATTCATGTTGTCTGAAAGCTTGAAGTTTTAAGATTACACTGGGAGTATTAGATGTCCCTGGGTTCTGATTTTCTTTCAAAATGTCTGCAGCACTGAAAATTAGAATAACATATTAACTAGCATATAGAGAAAAAGGCAAGGAACAATATAGTGAAGAGAAAGAGGTATCACTAAGTATATATTCTGTTTGCTTAATGTCCTATTAATATACTACTAATGAGTTTTTATTGATATCAAATAAGATTAATCACACACTTTTTAATTAAATTGCAAAAGCAAATATAATTTTTCAAATTTTTGTAATTTTAAATAAATGTAAAATTTGTTTTGGAAATGAAATTTCTTTAAGCATGCAAATATTAGAAACAGCATTTCAATGAAGGCTGCTGGAAGCGAAAACAAGCCAAAATATTATAAAAAAATCTAAAAAAAATTATCTAATTTATGTCCTGGTTTTGGCTGGGATAGGG
>NW_009223650.1:0-3957 GCF_000690835.1 Fulmarus glacialis | reverse complement strand
AATAGTGTGGCCAGCAGGAGTAGGGAGGCAATTGTGCCTCTGTACTCGGCATTGGTGAGGCCGCACCTTGAATCCTGTGTTCAGTTTTGGGCCCCTCACTACAAGAAGGACATTGAGGTGCTGGGGTGTGTCCAGAGAAGGGCAACGAAGCTGATGAAGGGTCTGGAGCACAAGTCTTATGAGGAGCGGCTGAGGGAACTGGGGCTGTTTAGTCTGGAGAAGAGGAGGCTGAGGGGAGACCTCATCGCACTCTACAACTACCTGAAAGGAGGTTGTAGTGAGGTGGGGGGTGTTCTCTTCTGCCAAGTAACTAGTGATAGGACGAGAGGCAATGGGCTCAAGTTGCTCCACGGGGGGCTTAGATTGGCTATTAGGAAAAATTTCTTTACTGAAAGAGTGGTCAGGCCTTGGAACAGGCTGCCCCGGGAAGTGGTTGAGTCACCATCCCTGGAAGTATTTAAAAGACATGTAGATGAGGCGCTTAGGGACATGGTTTAGTGGGCATGGTAGTGTTGGGTTGATCGTTAGACTTGATGCTCTTAGAGGTCTTTTCCAACCTCAATGATTCTATGATTCTATTATTCTAAGTACAGCTTACACATACTGGAATTATCAAGCTTTTGCTCTATGTTCATCTTGAATGATGTGGATGAAACAGCTGAATGGCAGTAATACTACTTCCATTTCTAGATTATCAGTTTAAATCTAGTCCAAATCACTGCTGATAAAAACTCACCACGCTTAGTGCTTAGGATCTCGAGCTGACTTGCTTCTAGCAAGTTGAAATAGATAGTTATCAAAAATCAAAACTGATCTTTGAAAAAGGAGAGCCTCAACAAAAAGGTGAAGTCTGGGCTCATTAAACTTACTTAGTGAAGCTCATTGAAATGTACTGTTCAGCTATTTGTCTCTTTTTCTTATTTTACTTCTTTAAGTAACATAAAAGGCACATTAGTCTTTCTAACACTCAGCCTATTTCAATATTCCAGTTCCCATCTCCTAGTGACAGTCAGGGTGGGAGGACAAAGTGTAGAATTTTGTATTTCTGCTGGCCATGTTGTACTTTTCCTGATTAAAATATAGCATTTGTTTCCTATAAACGCCTTCTCTGTATCAACGTTCAATGTCAAATTTACCAACGAAAATACAAATATCACTTTAGACCCAGAGAGGACTATAATCGCTTTTGCACTCATTAACATACTAGATATTATGAGAATTATACACATATGAAAGAAAAGAAGGCCAGAAGGCATTTTTTTCCTTATTCACAGAGGTACCTGTGTTGTTACACAAGGAACAGATAAGGAGTTGAATTGGTTAGAAGATACAATTATTTTTTTAATTATGTAAGTTAAGTAAAATAATATTTTTATTTTGTACATTTGTACAAAATACCACTGAACTCCTATGTAAGTGATAGTTATGTATGAATAGCTCTGCACCACTTTGAAAATCTCTTTGAAACTCAAAACCTCTCTGAAACTTTGTGTGGTGGATCTCAGATCTAAAATTCTACCTTCTTTGCATGACTAGAAATCTGTACATCAAAGGTGAGAGGAACTGCTATCCTCATTTTATATTGCTGCTATAAAGGATCTGAAATGGTTGTCTGATAGTAGAATAGTAAGAAGAAAACTGTCAATGACACCACAGGTTGAAAAAGATATGGCTACAAGAAAATGCATTCACTGTTTTAGCTTAGATAGCTCCGTGTCATAGTTGTCATTAATTTCTTTAATAACAAATGTCAGACAAAAAGTATTAAAGTTGTACTTCACTGTTCAGAAGTGCAATTTGCAGAATCTCTTAACTCCGTCAAAGCAAAATCAATTTCCATAGGAGCAAAGGTACTTCTCAATGAAGGTCAAACTTCAAATTTCTGTTTCTAATTGTTTTGGCACTAGAGCTGTTAAAAACCTAAATAGAAAGAAAGCAAAATCCAACAACATTGCAGGATTTCTTCTTTTATAATTGAAAAAGAACTGTAGGCAAGAAATACAGAAGCTGAGCTCATTGTCAGTAAACACTAACTCCAGAAAAAAAAAATTGGTTTAGACCTCTGAGCCTATCATTGGAGGTCTGTGAATGTGACTTGAAAACTATAAAAAACTCTGTATTTAAATGATGTGGCAATACTCAGTATATTTTACTTATTTTGTTGGAATATGCTAAATACTTTTTCCTGACTGAAAAGGTGGTGGCCTTCCAAAAGATTACTGATGTAGGTAATATAACTGAAGTTCTAGTCAAAAACGACTCAACTCCACACGTGTTTAGTTCCAAGTGTGAAATATCTTTGCTGTACACACAATTTTACTTTTTTCAGCATGGACAGAAGTCAGTATGATCATGTTAAAGAGGCACTAAACTGAAAAACAGTTTCTAATGTATACAGATGCACTATATCATATCAACAAAGCCAAGTGCGAGGTCCTGCACCTGGGTCGGGGCAATCCCCAATATCAATACAGACTGGGGCATGAAATGATTGACAGCAGCCCTGCGGAGAAGGACTTGGGGATGCTAGTGGATCAAAAATGGGACATGAGCCAGCAATGTGCGATTGTGGCCCAGAAAGCCAACCATATCCTGGGATGCATAAAAAGAAGCATGGCCAGCAGGTCAAGGGAGGTGATTCGCCCCATCTACTCCACTCTGGTGAGACCCCACCTGGAGTACTGCATCCAGCTATGAAGTTCTCAGTACAAGAAAGACATGGACCTGTTGGGTCCAGAGGAGGGCCACAAAAATGATCAGATGGCTAGAACACCTCTCCTGTGAAGAAAGGCTGAGGGAGTTGGGTTGTTCAGTCCGGAGAAGAGAAGGCTCCGGAGAGACCTTATTGTAGCCTTTCAGTATATAAAGGAGGCTTATAAGAAAGACAAAGAGAGTTTTTACCAAGGCCTGTACTGACAGGACAAGATGCAATGGTTTTAAACTAAAAGAGGGTAAATTTAGATTGGATATAAGGAAGAAATTTTTTACGATGAGGGTGGTGAGATACTGGAACAGGCTTTCCAGAGAAGTTGCGGATGCCCCGTTCAAGGTCAGGTTGGACGGGGTTCTGAGCAACCTGATCTAGTTGAAGATGTCCCAGCCCATGGCAGGGGGGTTGAACTAGATGACCTTTAAAAGTCCCTTCCAACCCAAACCATTCTATGATTCTGTGATTCTGTGACATCATGCTTTTCAAGACTTTTTTTCCAGGCTTTTCAAATTCTCTATCTGGATTTGTGTCTGCTGATTTTGGACAAGGTGTGATGCGACTCATTTACCACAGCTGTTGGCTGCTCAGCATGCTCCTATGAACATACTCCCAACTTCTTTGGCAAATTGTGTTCATCTAAACCTGGATACTTTGACTGCCATTTTGCATTACTTGGACTCTTGATTTTGAAAGATATCTGTGACAATTATACAGATATTACTCAATTTACTTACCCTATATGAATTGTTTGGCCAATATACAAACAACTCCTGAATTTGCATTTGCTGTTATTAAAGAGCATCGTGTCTGAGTAGATTGACTTATATCAGTAGATCTCACTTTGACACAGCATTTCTGAATATGGACAGGTAATATAAAAAGATGGCAGGGCTCTTCACTGAAAAGTTTTAAGAAAAATCTGTGGATATTATGGAACCATTTCAGTTGTTTAATTCTTTGAAACTTTAAACATTAATAGAAACTTCAGTTCAGTAAAAGTGAATATTTGCTCAACTCACATATAGTATCAAGTTAAAATGCAAATGGCATAGATCTTACAAGTATTATAACATAGGCTATCCAGACAACAGGGGAACAAAGAGCAGTCTAACTAGGTTTGACAGTACATACGTTATCAAAGTGGAATAAGCAGAAAATCATGTAAAGTGACACAGGAGGTGGGCTGAGGCCAATTGTATGAGATTCAACGGGGCCAAGTGGCGGGTCCTGCATTTTGGCCACAACAA
>NW_009223649.1:35160-43440 GCF_000690835.1 Fulmarus glacialis | reverse complement strand
GGGGGGAGCGGCCCCGGGGGGGCCGGGCGGCGGCGAAGCTGGCCGCCCTGGGAAAGCCTAGTCCACAGGCACCCCCTCCCCGAAAGAAAGTTAAAGCCGTGGCCGGCAGAGCGGGGAGCAGGTGGAGCAGGCTGCGAGTGCTGCCTTCCTCACAGCGAAACGCTGCGAGACGCCTCGAGAAAGAGAGTTTTGCACGGGACCTGTCCCCGATCGGACTGTCCTCTTCACTCGTGACAGAAATAGCTGGGAGGAGGGACTGCGTGGCCCGTGAGATCAATGAGGCAGATGCAAACCGAAGGCTGAAAACATGTCACTGGGTTGCATCCTTACATCCTTAGGGATGGATGAATGAAA
Organism: Fulmarus glacialis; assembly: GCF_000690835.1. NCBI lineage: Eukaryota > Metazoa > Chordata > Aves > Procellariiformes > Procellariidae > Fulmarus > Fulmarus glacialis. Next base: position 43,086 of record NW_009223649.1, on the reverse strand, counting down.
CGAGTCGACTGTTAGCGGCATTTTAGAGCTGACTTCCGAACCGAAGGAGGCTCTTTTGCGTTAACGGCACTCACTTTTTGGAGCTGAGAGGTGGGCTGGGGCAGCAGCAGCCGGCAGTAGCTGGTGCAGGTGTTAGGAGGATTTGATGCTTGGCTGTGCAGAGGGGAGCTGCAGTAGTTGTAACAATTCAGCACTGTTAGAAGTAAGAGGGATAACTGGGAGCTTGACTTGTACCGAGTCATTTATGTTAGGAATATAGAGACTTTGGATTTCATTTTTCTCTTCCGCAAGCTCCTCTTGAACCGCATGTGCTTTCAGGATAACGTAAACGGAATTTTTTGCCTGATGTCACCATGATTCACAACCTTAATTCACAGTTCCTGACTAGATTGTGTGCTCTGGTGAGTCCAGTGGCACTTTGTTAGCTCAGGTTCAGCACTGCAGAAATAAGGTTTCTGGGGCCATTTTTGGAAGCTATCAATGTGGAATAGAATTTAGAGTTAGAAAGCCCTATCAGAAGTAAATGGAATTAATTTTTCCTATCCCGAATCTGTCATAGATACATTGATACTACTCTGCAGTTTAGATTGTTGTTAGATCTTGTGTTAAGAACTAATGTTGGTGTGTAGACTTGTCATTCTCTTAGCAAAGGTGGAAATCTTGCAAAATAGCTGCAGTTCTGTCCCCCTCGTGTTTCTTAAGTCATCTGCATGTGCATCAAGTATTGTCACTTTGCAACTTTCCTCTGACCTGAACCTTTCCTGGAAATGTGGGACAGCATAATACAGCCATTTCCTGCCTGGATCTCGTGTTTCACATGTTCTCACAGCGTATCTCACCGTTTCAATGGCTGGTCAGGTCAGGGTGTTTGTGCCTTTTGTAGGTGTGTAATTTTAAAGACGTGGGTCAGCGATCGTTGCTGATGGAACTTAGCCTGTATAGATGGGCTGGTAGCTGGGAGTTTGGCTCTGAGGACTTGGTCAGATTCCTGCGGTCGCTGCTGGATTAGCAGGGGCATAGCGCTGCCTGTCTTGTTCACGGTGCATTGGAAGTGACCCCCTTGCCTGCCATTTGGGTTGTGAAGTGCCTGCTCTGCTGCACTGTGGGGATGTTTGTGTGCAGCTTCCTCTGGGAGCTAAACTTCTGTTTCTTTTGTCAGTCACAACACAGGGATGTAGCTTCAAGAGAAGCATCATGCTGCCACCAGACTGCCATTTACTTTTTGGCGCTGCAACTGCAATAACATGTCTCTTTTCTTTTTGCTTAAACACAGCAATAGTCTGGATCTGCTCCTGCTAGTAGAGGCAATGATGCAGCTGTATCCAGCTTTCTTGTGCTGGCAGCAAACTTCACCGTCGACCCTCTTCACTGATAGAGGATATGGCTGAAATGTTTGCCTGCAAGAAACCTCCAAAGCTGATGAAAATGAACAGCCATCCTTCCCGTGCAGTGACTGATATAGTGAATCTGATGTGGTTGTAGGGAATCACAGAAAATCGAGGGCTTTCTTCTTGAGGGCTTTCCCAACTGTGATGGCATCATTGATGTGTGTTGCGTGCCCTCATTATCTGCTTGTGTCTCACCAGGCTTGATTCTTTATCAAGAGGAAAAGAGATATAGATCCTTCTGCCAGTGAGAACCAAGACAGTCTGATTTTGAAGAATGATGTGACAGACTACTTGTTGCTGTGTTCTGAAATTCTACGTGTCATATTAAAAGCAATCTGTAATTTTCTGTGCTCACAGGCAGTCTAGATCTTTAGCTTTGAGCCCTTTGTTGCTTCCCTCTGGCACTGCCTCATGACAGTCACAGGCTATCCTCTGTAGAGGAAGAATGCAGGGATATATTAAATCTTGCAACACGTAATGTAGAATGTGTTTATTAAAAGTAACCTGAAATGATTAGTAGATGTGTAGCTATGAAATTGGAATGGGGTTGAGACACCTTGTTAGCTTCCAGAGTCAGTGTAGTGCCATCCCCTGGGTAGATTCTTTCTTATACACAGTGTCTCCTGCACATTTCTTTTCTACTACTGAGAGGTTTTTGAGAGGCTGTAGGAAGTATGGCTTAATCTTTAGTGGGATCCTCATGGATGATGGGATGCCAAATCCAGGAACTGGCTCTGAAGTGGCTGGAAAGATAACAGAAGGTCTGTTTGCTCTGTGCATTAGCTTAGGCCACTCTTACTGCTCAGTCTAACATGAGCTCAACAGAGATTGCTGATGCTGTTTGACTGCACTGTGTAGTTGCCCTGCAATATACGTAGCCAACTTCAGAATTTGCAGTTATCTCATTGCCTCTGACTGCTCAGGTACTACTTCTTTCTGCTAAATCATGACTTTGGCCTCTCAGATGCTGAGAACCAAGCAAGAAAAGTAGTGATGGTTGTTCTTTTCTCAGGTAGATATGGGTCCTCATTACCGATCTTTTCCCCCTGCTGTTTTTCTGCCTTCCTGTGGTGGAGAAGATTATGGCCAGAACTGCAGTGTAGGGGACAGGAACTGGTGTAAAGATCTTCAGCATCTCTGTGGAGAGAGAAGAGAGCTGGTGGTAGGAACCTTTGTATGTAGGTTCTAGACATGCGTGAAAGAAGGGGAATGGGGAGAGGTGGCTGATGAAGTAGAGACTGGTGGTCCCACTGCTGAGATCTCTGGGTCTCATCAAGCAGCTTTTAACCTGAGTGATGGACATTGATCTATGTCACTTCAGGTCAGCAAAAGCCTTTAGTCAAACTAAGAGCTGAGTTGGTGCTGATCCTGTTACTGTGCCTGGTATATGTGGATATAGTGAGCTTGTAGACAGAAGCACTTACCCGTTCAGGTAGATTTCAGTGGAAATCTTCATGTCTCAGGAAGACTCTGAACGAGTCTTGGCTGCCCTAAGCTAAAGTTTAGTATTGCAAACTCCAGAATCGTAGTTGAATCTTAGTATTTCGTCTTGAAATGGAGACAGGATGTGGACACAGGAACAAGGGTAAATGCTAAGCTTCAGGCTTCTACTTCAATTGTAATGTGTTCTGAGGATAGATAATTGGTTTAGTTTGGCTGTATCTGTATTTGTTTTCTCAGTATTGCAGCCATGAAAAGTGAGAAAAATAGGAGGGGATGCAGAAATAGCGATTAAGGAATGTGGTGTGCTTTGTAGTCTTAAAGCGGCATGCAGCACAGCCTCAGCTATAGCATGTGGCTTGGCACATCCTGTAACTGTGAGTTTTAGCAGGGGCAATGCTGAAGTGTCCTTTTTACAAAACAGGTAGGGCCTGACAGAGTGTTGAACAAAACAAAGTGGCCTGGGCCTGCACACCCAACCTGTACTTGGATGGGTGGCACCTTGTTTGCCTCTCCTAGGAGTCTTCAGCAGGCTTGAGAGATACTCTAGAGGCCATCTCCCTTCTGCTGTGTTTCATGGGGGACCTGTCTCATGACAACTTGATCTTCATCCTGAAATTCATACTTTCCTTCAAAGGGCTTTAGACAACCAGAACTATGTTTGGTTTTAGTATTTGGTCAAGTTCTCTGCAGTGCATATGGGGCACCCTGCCAGTTCGATAGCACCAGTTATTTTCCTTACCCTTTTTATGGGTTTGAGTTGGAGCAGTGCAGAGCTAGGTCCCTTTGATGTCTGTGATAAAGCATTTACGCAGAGGGAGCGTAGTCAGTCTTTTTTAGTGTTGCCAAAAAGGTGCCGCGGAGCACAGATAACATCACCATTCATGCAGGTCCAAAGCCATGGGGACCTGGTTATTGAGCATATGGTTTCTAGCCTGGCTGGCTCTGCTGGCATGGGAATGTTTAGAAAACAGTGACATGCTGTTCCTCAAACTTTCACTTCAACTAGGCAAGGCAAGATCCAGCGCAAAACAAATTCTGATGCAGGAGTTGACAGCAAAGAGAAATGTGAAGCAGACAGTGTGACAAACCTGAGTATAGAGGAGGGCAGTAATTAGAGCTACGTAGAGACAGTGGCATTTGAGCTCAAAGCGAGAAGGGATTAGGAGGGATTGACAGGAAAATCTTATAGACTGGCTGTTCAGATACGTGCTAAGTGAACTAGCAACATTTTGGAGTTTACTCCTTCAGGAGTGTTTCAACAACTTGAAATTGACAGCATGAGTTAATAGTGGCTCAGCCCTGTTCAAGTTTGTTACTGGTCTCACAATCACTATTCTAAAACGCGATTTACTCTTTCATGGAGTCATGGCCTAAGGTGCTGCCAATACCAAAGAGTTGTCTTGCTCCGTAGTATACCTCAATTAAGTAGAGATTACAGCAGAAGAGGCAGTTTCTTCAGTGACTGCCAGCTGCAGTGTACTGAAGTTATAAAATTAAAAATAGTGAGTGATGGCAGTGTGAGAGAAAGTACCACCAACTCTTTCATGTTATTTCTTGTGCCAAAGGCTTGAATGTCAACCTTTAAATGTCTGGAGATGAAAATGAGGAAGTGCCTGTAACTTCTCCAGTTCCAGAATAGCCTCCTGGTCAAAAAAGCTTAGCAGCAATTGGACAATTTGTGGGAGGAAGCCAGGGACCTTTTCTCACTGTTGCATTTGGAAAGAAAACGGAAATTTCCATTGCAACGTAAGATAGGACTGAATAAAAGGAGAGGATGGGAGGTGGGGTGAAGTGTAGTTGAGAGGAGTGAATAACAAAAACTCCAGAAAGGGCAACAGTTAGGTGATGTGTAAAGAGGAGGGAAATTATGAAGAGGGTAGAAGAGATTGTCTGGTAAACTTTGTTGTAAGCTACGATAAATTCAGATTGGAAAAGCCTTTTTTGGTTTTCTAGAGAAAAGAAAATGGACAATTCAGGATTACCACCAATTCTGGAAGTGGCGAATTCCCTTTCAGTTCTGAAAATGGGATTAGTGCAGTGTGTCGTTATTGTCCTAATTATGTTCTTCTGTGATTTGGTTAAAGAAAATTCTTTTTCTCTAGCTTGTATGATAAATTCAGAATTTTTGGCTTTCAAATGGAAATCTTCCTTTCCTCCCATCGCCCCAAATCCCCCAACCAAAAAATAAACCCTAATTCCTGAAGACTTTTAGGTCTTTTGGTGTGTTAAGACATGGCTTGCTTTGGGGTTTTTCAATTGACAAGTTGTTTGCTATTGCAGAGATACAGACCACTGAGCACTACTATTATCTTTGTGTTTTGTTTTGGTCTTTTACAGGAATATAAAGTTTGTTACAAGGTGTTGGGAAGTGTTTTGTGGTCAACACCGAATGCGGTGTGGACTACATTTTGGAGTGTCTTTTGCATGGCTGCTAATAGTGCTGGGAAACGGCAATTAAAACCCAAAAGTACCTTCCACTTCCGTATTTGTAGAGCAGTGCAATTAGTTCTCATGTGTAGCTAGCCTGTTGTCAGATGCTGTTCATTTGTCTCATAGATGTAAAGCAGGATTCCTCTCCAAGCTCTGTCCGTGGTCCCACCATGCTTCCCGATTGGAAATCTACCTAGTCCTGTGACTTAACGTGAAGTGCATATGCATAGTGCATGCAAAGAAGTTGGTCCATAAGCAGTTGAGCTAGTGAACCTTTATTTCTGAGGGATTTGTGCCCTCTGCTCCACAGCCAATCCCTCTTTCCTATTCTTTTTTCTATATCCATGTCATCCTTTAGCGGCACTGCTAATATACTTTCATTCTGTCCCTGCCCCAAATCCAAAGCAGCTCACTGCTGTAGTATTTTTAATTCCTTCTCTTTTTCCCTAATTACAAGCTGAATCAGACACTGCTTGTTCTGCAGGTTTTAAGACTATTGCATACTGGCCATTTATGTACTGATTACAGGCTAAACAGAGCCAGTAACTTTTAAGTGAAATATTCCGCCTTAGCCGCAGTGGAGGCATTTCTTTCCTTCTCTACTCAGTTCCTGATTTTCATGAAACTTGTAGAAATTTAAAATGAGACTGGATTGCTTTGTCCAGTTTGATTGGCATTGACTGTAGAGCGGTGTGTTTGCGTAAGCCTCATTTCCATAAGAAACCAGGGTAAAAATGCTTTAGGAATAAATTAAGAAAACTTGCTTTGGATGCATATTTTTAGATTAGTTGTTAGTCTGATGTATATTTAGACAGGAAAATTAATGTTAAAATGACACAAAACCTTTGTGTGTTTTGAAACAGTGTGTCTTACAAGACCCCCAAAATTAGGTTGATAGCTTAGCATGATAATCATGTAACATCTGTTTAATTTGAATCTACAAGAAAAAAGCCTGTGCATTCCGCATAAATGTCCAAATACTCCTTTTCACCATAGAGATACCTCCCACATTTACGTGAAAATGACTTACAGAATATGGTTATTGTAGTAGCTAATCCGGGTAAATTCTGTTGGAAATAGTGGAATCTAGCCAAATCATTAAAAATTATTTGCATTTCAGATCCTGCATTTATGTGTTGTGGTTTTTTTTGTTTTGTTTTAGTTTTTTGTTTGTTTTTTAAGGTCTTACAAAACCAGTAATTTTGAGAAATTTCCATCTTTCTTTTTGGGGTGAGGCAAACAATGTTTTGAATACAGAGGGCTGTCAACTACACCAACTGGAAAAAAAGTCACTGCTGGTTTTTTTAAGTAGTATTTTTGTTGTTATTAGGGCAGCAGATGAAATAATGGAATGGAAAAAAATTCTTTTCATAATGGATGAAGTCTTTATGAGCAGCAGCTTTTGTTTTTCATGTAATTTGTGAAAGGAAAACAGTGTTTAACAGATGAAAACAGAGCCTTGGCTTTAGGCTGCTGTTTTCTTCTAGAAATTTTTTTTGTCTTTGTCAAAACCAGCTCATTTGTTTTGAAATATTATGATGAAGATGCAGTTTTGAAATGGCTTTATCTCAGTGGCACTGTTTCAAAGTACTTTTTGTTTTCAGTTTACATGTGTAATGTAAATAAAAATACTTCAAATTTGGGAAGAAAAGACAACTGAGAAAGCAAGTCACATTTATCAAATGAAACATAAACTTAGCTCTTCATCACCTGGGTTCTTTTTTTATCATTTACTTTCAGATTTTTTTACATAGATAGGAAGGTGTATTAAATATAAGCTTTGTTTTTCAAGTTTGCAGAAGTTGGAGAGACCTATATTTGGATTTCTTATGAAGTAGTTAGTACTTATGCAGAAGATACGCTTTCTAAAATGGAGGGGGAAAAAAGCACATGTGGTTATTTAGGAATGACAAGAAGTTGAAACTAACATTGACAGCTAACTATACAGATGTTTTTTCCTTTATTACAGGAACTGAAGCTTGCTCTTTAAAAGGTGCAGTGCTGTGAAAACTGTTACTGACCATAGAAAAATGGACATGTTGCAGATACTACGTAAAACCACAGAGCGCTTAGAGTGTGATCACTGCAGCTTCAGAGGAACGGACTATGAAAACATACAAATTCATATGGGTACCATACACCCAGAGTATTGTGATGAAATGGATGCTGCTGGTTTGGGTAAACTTATATTTTATCAAAAAAGCGCAAAACTGTTTCACTGCCACAAATGTTTCTTTACCAGCAAGATGTATTGCAACGTTTATTATCACATCACAGCACAACATGCAGCACCTGAGAAGTGGAATGAGGAGCGGAAAGAACACGTAGAAGGAGATTCAGATTCTTCCAAAAAAGGTGTCACATTGGAGCCACAGAAACCTACCCTTTCCCCTGAGTCACGCAAACCTGCCCTTTCTCCTGAACTCCCCAAATCTGAACCTGTTGTTTCCCCCAAGCTTCAGAAATCATCAGTGTCCCCAGAGCCCCAGAAGTCGGCTCAGGCGACTTCCTCAGAGCCAGAGAAGTCAGCCCAGGCCACGTCCCCAGATCCAGAGAAGTCAGCCCAGGCCACATCTCCAGATCCAGAGAAGTTAGCCTCAGCTGTGTCCCCTGACCCACAGAAGCCGTCTCCTGCTGTGTCACCTGAACCACAGAAGCCGTCCCC
>NW_009223649.1:27655-34983 GCF_000690835.1 Fulmarus glacialis | reverse complement strand
GCATTCCCCCGCTGTATCACCAGAGCCCCGTCGCCATTCTCCCGCTGTGTCTCCGGAACCCCGCAGATACTCCCCAGCAGTGTCACCAGAGCCAAAGAAACCTACTCCAGCAGTATCCCCTGAACCACGAAGGTATGCCCCAGCTGTGTCTCCTGAGCCCCGGAGGCATCCTTCTCAAATGCGTAGGCCTGCTTCTGCTTCTTCTCCTGAAACCCGGAGGCCTGCTCCTGCAGTTTCACCAGAATCATGGAGACCTGGTCCGACTGTTTCCCCTGAGCCCTGGAGATCTGCGTCTCATGAGGTGCAGAAGTCTTCCACGGTTTCTCCCTGGGCTCCAAAGTCTGCCATGTCTGTGTCTGTAGAATCCCGGAGGTCTGCCCCTGAGTCCCGAAGGCCTGGCCCTGTTGTGTCGCCAGAGCCTAGGAGGCTTGTTTCTGACTCGTGGAAATCTACGTCCTTTTCTGAATCCCAGAAGTCTACTCTGGTTTCTTCTGAGCCGTGGAAACCCATCTCATCTGTTTACCCTGAAGGCTGGAAACCTGTTCTGTCCCCTGACACGTGGAAGCATTCTCCCCCTGTTTCTCCTGAGCTTCGAAAGTCTAGTCACACCGTTTCCTCTGACTCTTGGAAGCCTTCTTTCTTTCCTGAGGTCCGTAAGCCTGGTGCTTCAGTATCTCCTGAATCTTGGAAACTCTCTGAGTCCCGGAAATCTATGTTTTTTTCTGAAACTCAGAAATCCACCTCTGCTGCTTCCTCTGAGGTTCAGAAACGGGCTCATTTCCCTGAACCTCGGAAAAGAGCTCTGTTCCCAGAGTCTCGTAAATCTAATCCTGCTGTTTCTACTGATGTCCAGAAACGTGGTGTCTTTTCTGAGCCCCAGAATCAGGTGTCTACTTCTGCTGTTTCTACTGAAGGCCAAAAACATGCCCTATGTCCTGAAGCCCAGAAATCAGCTCTTGTTTCTTCTGAAGTCCAGAAGCATGCCCTATTTTCTGAAGCCCAGAAACTTGCTCCCATTTCCTCTGAAGTTCAGGAGCCTACTTCCTTTCCAGAGTCTCAGAAATCTGCTTCTCCTGAAATTCAGAAACATGGCCTCTTTACTGAGTCCCAGAAACCTACTCCTTCTCTTTCTCCCGAGACCCCCAAACAAGCTCTTTTTACTGACTCCCTGAAATCATCTGTTTCCCCTGATGTTCAAAAGCATGCTGTATTTTCTGAAATGCAGAAACCTGCTGCTGCTTTATCCTCTGATATCCAGAGATATGCTGAAACTACTGTATCTTCTGAAATCCAGAAGAACATCCTGTTTTCCGAGCCTCATAAGTCTGCTCCAGGTTTTTCCTCTGAGCCCCAGACTCCTAGTGAGTCTGGTGAGAGTGACTTTCTTTCTCACAGTTTAGATGATCAGAAACCACTGGATGACTTATTCTCACAGGATGAACAATCAATATTAGCCAAAGAATCACCAGAAGATGTGTTATATTCATGCCCAAAAAAGAAGCCCAAGAAGGAAAACCAGGAGAACTCAGATTCTGAACTAAATAGCAGTGAGTGTGGAAAAACAGAGATGGACTCAATGGAGATAAAGGAGCAAGAATCCAACAGTGACCAAGAGCAATATGATATGGAGTCATCTGATTACGGCAAAGAGAGCAAAATAGATGCAACTACTCCCATGCAGCCACAGTGTGTGCTCCAGTTTACAGAAGAGAAAGAGGCTTTCATCTCTGAGGAAGAAATAGCAAAATATATGAAGCGTGGCAAGGGAAAGTATTATTGCAAAATTTGTTGCTGTCGTGCAATGAAAAAAGGTGCCGTCTTGCACCATTTAGTTAACAAGCATAATGTTCAAAGCCCATACAAATGTAAAATATGTGGCAAAGCTTTTCTCTTGGAGTCTCTTCTTAAAAACCATGTTGCTGCTCATGGTCAAAGTTTGCTGAAGTGTCCACGTTGTAATTTTGAATCAAATTTTCCACGAGGCTTTAAGAAACATTTAACCCATTGCCAAAGCCGTCATAGTGAGGATGCACCTAAAAAACACTTGGACAGCCTTGAACCACTTGAAGAACAAATTTAATCTGTTTTTTCCCTTGTGCTAGAAAAGCTGAATTTACAGAAGTGTTCAAAAGTGTTGCTGTATGTTAACCGAGTAGTTTAGCTGATCTGACAAGTCAGAAGATGCATGGTTTATTGTACTATGTTTAACTTGTCTTATAGCTGTATTACTGAAATGATTTACTTTTGAAAGTGATTTTAAATACGTGTTCATGTCTTTGTATTACCCATCAGTAGAGTCATATTTTATTTTTCAGATGTACTATGTTTTTGAAACCAAAATGGATACAAATTAGTTTTGTAAAGATTTGTAAACATACAGGCAATTAAGGACTGGAGTGGCAAGCAATCCATATATTCCTGTGAAGACTGAACTTGTTTTTTCACATTTGTTAAATGTCGTATTTTTCAAAATGTTTTTATCAAATTCTCAAAATTAAAATTCTCACCACACTGAATGTGAATGAGCCAGGCATGAGAAACTACCAATCCTTCTGGAATAACTGTGCCCTGAGGTTGTAATTGAGTGTATAGTCATTTGTTGGAAATTTATTGCACTCAATTCTCTGACTTACTTGTCTCAGATTTAGAAGCATCAAGGTACTTATTTTGTGATTCTGTATTTTGGCCATGTTTTAAGCATGTACTAATATACATTAAATTGGTGGATTAACGTCAGACTATGTATAGCTCAACACTTTCTCTTGATGATTCACGTTTGTAATGTCAGAAAACCCCTAAATTTCTTGTATTTGGTGAAATGTTATGCTTTAATCTTTTAACAATAAAAAGAAATCCAACCTGGCATTGGCCATTTTTCTTTTTTTCCAAATCAAGAACAAAACCTTTCATGTTCAACATACTGTCTTTTAAGTATCTTTGGCAACAGGAGATGCAAAACTATCCTGGAGTTCTGCTCTGAATACTTCAACATTCCAGTTATCAGCCTATGAAAGCAAGGTTAGTCTAAATTTCCCATCTGCTTCAGAAAAACACATCTGATGTGAATGAGGGAAAACATGGAAAACAGGAATTGGTGCTCTGTTATTTAGCATGCTTGCTTTTGTGCTATTTGCATATTAACTGTTCAAAAGCCATAAGTACTTTATAATAGATTTTAAACGGAGGTAGCACAAGGAACGTCTCATTCTCCTCAGGCTAAATTATGCCTAGACTTAAGCTGTTGTAAATATTGGCTTAGAATATGGAGGTGATAGTGTAAAATAAATAATAATAAAAAATCTCCAGGTGTAAGCTCCTACCTAAGGGCTTCAGATTGTTTTCATTGAAGCCTGTGTGTGACGTTCTTGTGTGTTTCAAGAGGATTTCTGGAAGGAAGAGAAAAAGTGTTTAAAGCTCTACACTTAGATGACTTCTCAGTGCTGCCTATTAAGAGCAAGCTTTCTTGTAGGGTCCTCTCCCACAGGGCCAAACCCACTGTATGCCTCTAAGTCCAGTGCCCTTTGTTTCCTTTCATGGGGTCCAGACTAGAGTTCTACAATATTTTTTTTTCCAAGGAGTGACTATAGATAAATCTAAAGGAGAGCACTTGACTATTAAGGCTCTGCTAGTGTAGTCTTACTTCGTATAAAAGCTGCTTTTCTCGTCTGCTATCATTTCATCACTCTTGGCACGTCATTTGGTTAAAAAGATGCCTTATGCTATTTGAATAAAAGGAAGAAATCAAGGAAAGATTTGTTTGAATTGGAAGTGGTATCACCTTTACAGTTCGATGTCTCGCTACTGACAGATACTTGTTTCTCACTACTGTGTACCAGTTAACCTCTCTGATTTCTGGGAATCCATCATCAAGGCTTGATGCTGTTTCTTTACATACTTTTTTGCTGACTGACTACTTGATTCTTTAATCTTGATGTACAGCTGTCAAAGTGTACTTTATCACTTTTGGAAATGAACCTTGCAAGTTCCTTGATGTTAGGCCATTGAATCTCTTTAAATCCAGATACGATGGGTACTTCCCAGTTTCTCTTAGTACAGAATTTTATAAAAGCCTCATGGAAGTTGAAGGACATTTCCAGTGTGTATTTTTTTGTCAACACTGAGTATTCTTTCACCATTCACTTACACAATGCTAGTTTGAGATCCTTAAGATGTGCAGGAGGATCTGCTGGAATCTGAACTGATTTAACTAATTTCTCTAAGGAGCTGTAGGACACCAATAGACAGATCAGATCGGGGATTTGTTGTTTCCCTTTCACATGACCTATTATAGATGCTGAGGAGAAGGATGAATACTCTTGAGTACAAATGGTGATCATTCTTTTTTGACATAAGAAAGCAATGCAAGTGAAACACTTCAAGATTGACCAGTGAAAGAATTTGCTTGAAATATGCCTAATGCTATAATTTAGTCTTTGGATACCCTGTGAAATAACTTCAGTTGAAATTGTTACTAATGTCATTTCATACGTTGGAGTACAAAGCAAATACAGAGGTCTGCAGTTTCCAGAAATTGTACTGCGCATTAGGTCACCGGGGCATTTTATCAAAGCCCTCAGTGTTGCATGCTACCGTCTTACTCATTCCTGTTCTTTAGCACTGACCCTTTGGGGTCAGTACTGTGTAGTTCCAGCTTCAGTTTTCCTTTGGAGGTGGTTTGATTGGGAAACAACATGATCAGGTCAGGAGATAGTAACTGGGGCAAACACGAAGAAAGTTTACTTACAGTACAGGTATTTCAGATAACGCAGTTCCTTCCCTCTCTGAACCCTGTGGGCTGCTCCTGCCTGAGAAAAATGTAATTACATACCTTAGATGTAAAAAAGACAACTCTACTTCTTTTTTTCTTCTCTTTTTTTTTTTTCTCCAAAAGTCTATTTATAGCCTCTGCTGAGAAATGTGGTAGACAAATTCCAAATACAGTCTATACAGGGAGTGCAGTGGTTCATAGGTGATGCATACAGCTATGAAGTAATTACCTTGGTAGATAAAAGATGAGAAGCCCATTTGGAACCAGTGTATAAGAGTGTAGAGAAGGTCTAGGGCTCCAGTTACATTGGGGCTGGAAAGAGATCACATTTAAGTAATAGAGATGAGTAAAATTAAACTTGGAGTTTTTAAGGATTTTTGTAAATATCCTTAGGTTTTCTTATCATGCTTAAGAATAATTTTGGGATTGGATATAGCAGGCTGTATATACTTAAAATCCCTTTCCTTCTCTTTGTATATTAGTATAATGCTTGCTTAATCTCTAAATTTTAGAAGCAGAAAATCTTGTAGAAAATATAATTGTTGAAGATTCACCTATGGATTCATAGTTTTGTACTTTGGAGGGTTTTTTGACTGCTTAGTGGTGTAGAATGGCTCACTCATATCTTACTAACATGAGTGCACTGAGGTCACCACAACCATTGCTATGCTCACGTTTATGTATTTTTAAAAGGAGAAGAGAGAGGAAGAAGTTGAACTGTTTCCTACCATACTGCTGTTACAATCTGTTCTGAAGAAACTTTCATTTAAGTAAGTTTTGGTCAAATAATTGCATTTCTGAATATAAGAACATCTTTGTTGCTTACTTTCCATGGGGAATGAGAAAGGTTGCTAGATAAATCAATTTAAAACTTTGAGAGTGCAAAATTTAGGAAAGTGAATATGAAACTGAAAAGCAAATAGATGAAGGTATAAGGTTCCACCTGAATTCTAACCTTTCGGTATATGCTTTATAATAGACTTCAAAAGCATGATTGTATACTTTTAAAATACGGAATGTATATGAACCTTTCACAGTATATGTATAATACCTTGCATTTTCTTTCCTGTATGTTTACATGACTCAGTTTAACATGTATTTTAAAAAAACCCAAACAACTAACCCAAAACCAGAACAACAACAACAACAACAACAACAACAACAAAACGTTTCTAAGGGATTTCTTGGACAAAAGACAAGTAAAAAATTTGCTTTTTAACTAATAGCATTACCCAGCCAGGGTTGCCACATGGAAGTTGGTAATTTATTTCTAAAGATCACAAACATGAGCATCCTATGTATAATTAACACTGAAAAATTATATATAAAATATTTAATTTTTCAATGTTATTTTGTAAAACTTCAGGGACTTGAGAAGGAGTTAACTGCCTTCCGTGTGTTTATAAATAACCTGAATGCATTCTGTGGCTTATTACTTTGTATCTCCTGGGGCTGCAGTTCAGTGTAGAAAGAGTGAAGTTAACTAAAAGCCAATAGAAGTAATTTACTCATGACAGCACAGAAGTCTGTGAAGATCAGTTTTCTCTATTTCCCAAGTATTAGCATTATTTCTTGCAATGACAAATAATACATATTAATGAAAGTCAGCATAGTGAAATAATTTCCTGACTTGGCAGTATATCCTCGATACATACTTGGGTATAACACTCACAATAATCAACTTTAAGATTCTCTGCTTTTTTAAAGAATGTCACTTTAATAGATTGTACGTATGATTGAGAAAATGCTTCTGTACGAACTTTTAGGCAAGATGTCACTGAAAACGGCAGTTCCTTTTATACAATCCCTGTCCTTGGAAAGGAATCTCTTCTGCATATGCTCGATGGAAAGTACAAAATGGAAAGTGAGAATAAAGAAACACTAGAGGATGTTGTTTTTATAGAAGGATGATGTTTTTCAGCTTTTTATTGCAAAAAAGGGTTAATAATGTTATGGAATGTCCAGTCATGTTTTTGAAGTGCATGTTCACAGGCGTTCAATCAAAGTAAAAGTAGTCTTCTGTAGAGAACTCAGAGGTGTTTTTCAGCAAAGGTCTTTTCTGTCACAGATTACAACTTCGTTTTGTTTGATATTTGGGAAGAGATTCGTGCAAGAATTATTACTTTCAGTAATAAATATTTTATCTTCTTTCAGCATACCTAAGAGTATCTAAGTATCTGTCCAGGGGTATCAGTATGTTGCTTAAGCTCTAGGTCAAAGAAATCATGTGGAATGTAACCACTAGCACGTGAACATTTACATAATGTTAATGGTACTGGTTGTTCTCGTATTAATGAGCAAATTAATTGTGGGAAAAAATGTTGTTTATCAAAACCTGAAGACCATTTAGGATTCAATAGTAATGTCTTAAAATAAGAATTTTGTGTACTTCACAATTCCCTATTCTGAGAGAGAACCTCTAAAATAAGTATTAAATTTTAGTTCATTTAGTAGAAGCCAAATCAAAGTAATTTTTGCTTATTTTTATTGTCTGACATACTTGACCAGCTATTTCTTCTGAGCTGTACAATCAAAATATTAGGTCTATTCCCCCCCCCCC